>NC_085099.1:7325745-7625745 GCF_963422355.1 Corticium candelabrum
TCATGCATGCCGGCATGTCAAGCTACTGCATGTATCCTATGGCTGAGTAAGAAACTGCACGTGACTTTCAAGTTTCTATTGCTCAGATATATATCTCTGAATGGAAAAGTTGCTGCAAATTTCTCGGAATGGGACACTCAGTTAAGTTTTCATTTGTCTTCAACGGGATATTAATTAACTAATTAGCACATTCCAGTTTATTCGAACACATGCCCACACCAGTCATTTGAACTATAGCCATACAGGAAGTATGTCAATTTCTACCAAAAAAATTGCACATGATGTGTCTACACATGCTCAAACCGAGTCTTCCATCATAACACTACAGTACTCTGCCCGTACGAAGGACGGGTCATGTATCTAGTATATATATATATATATATATATATACTAGAATTTTAAAAACTTTTTCTCTGAAAAAATAAATAGATGTCGGGATTGTATAAAAAGTAACAGAAACAAGATCTATAGATAATATGAACCAAAGCCAGGCATCACTAGTAAATCCTTCCAACCCCCAAAATGTAAAATGTAGGGAATGTGGGGGTTGGAAGGATTTACTAGTGATGTCTGGCTTTGGTTCATATTATCTATAGATCTTGTTTCTGTTACTTTTTATACAATCCCTACATCTATTTATTTTTCAGAGAAAAAGTTTTTAAAATTCTAGTTTGGTAAGTTTTTAGGAGCGCAAAAGCGTGCAACATATACCTAGGGTGTACATATCTTCACTAGAGCCTGTACGCCTTTTCTAGACATGTCTAAGATTTAGCACGTTTCCATTAGCATTAAGTAAACCTGTTTATACATGTATGTAACAGCTTTCGTTAGACATGATTCAGAGGTAGTTTACTCAACCTCAAGCTAAGTCTACAGGGTAGATACGAAACCATGGTATCCTAGCGCACATTGCACGAATATAGATCCTAATTTTTAGTGTCTTTGCATTGCTCTTTCCTCTGTGCGTGTATAACTGAATATGCAACAGCAGTTGGAATAGAACTTGGCCTAGTAGTCAAACCCAAAGATTATCACATACGGGATATGCGTGGCAAATAATGGGTTCCCGTATAAATTGTTCTGTGTATGTAATTATTTGTCAATATTGCTCCTGTGTACAACGCAGATCGCAAACAATTTCAGACAAGACCGGACAATGGCAAACATGATCGAATTACACAGTTCTGGTGGTAGACTCTTTCTTAAACTCTTTGGGCGTAGTTGATTGGCGCTTTGTCCATTTCTCTGGTTGCCATGGACATGCTCTGTGATTGGCCCAAACTGTGCAACAGCGTTAATGGCGGTCAAAGGATCAAATCTGCTTGAAAGAAACACAAATTTTTCAACATTCCTTTTGGTTTCTTTAATCAACAAAAGAATAGAGTTCGGGTAATTCTAAAGTGCTTTCTAAAGTTTCACAGCCGTACATAATGTACAAAAAGAGACATCCGTGGAGAAGAAGAAAAAGAAAATCAGAACAAAATTGGCGCATGGGCCTCCGATGCTAGCAACTGTTTTCTATGTTGTTAGATGATTATTGACCAAAACAAAAATAGGATATACTACAGAACGTAAAAACATTTCATTTCGTGAATTTTGAGAAATTTTAGTCTACATTTACTATGTTTTCTGAGCGTGCAAAACAATGACCACGCCCCACAATGCTCCAAAACCTGGGCAACCCCTACATACAGGGTACTACCGTACCCTGTAATATATATATATATATATATATATATATATATATATATATATATATATATATATACACTGTATATATATATATATATATATATATATATATAATATATATATATATATATTATATATATACAAACACTACCAATTTTAGTAGTATAGAAGATAGATGATCAATTTTGTTATTTCACAAACAACATCAAGGATGCTGTGTATATCTCTGTTCAGAACTCAGGAGTCTCCAGAAATTTACTGACCATAATCTGACCACGAGCTTCTAAAAACTGTCTGCCCATCTTCAAAAAGAAAAATTTGCTCTTTGCTAGCAATATCCATAATCATACATCAACCATTACGGCACAAAATGAGCTGCTCTCACAGAACATGCAACCTTACAGAATAGAGTGCATATTATTAGCGTTCAATACCTCATAATGTAAATCCGAGGAGGTCAATTTCTTAGACTCTTTCCTCGTCAATGTTTGAATTCTATGGTCCACTTCAGCTCAATATTTCATTAAAAAACCCTTGGAATTCAGCCCTTCTCCATGCCCTCTTAGGGGTTGTTCACAGTTATTGACAGTTTCACAAGCGTACAAAGCCTATGCTAGCGAAGGAGGTTTCAACATCTGTATGCTTTAGGAAAATGTCGATTGGTAGCAAATGGCTGAAGAGTGTCTTCACTGTCTAATTCTTGTTTTCATGACTGGATCATAGCAGTGCTCATGTGCTAAGTTACTCACTCATGTATACGGGGACTTGTAACCTACACTGCATATTCTAAATATGTTCTAGAAGAAGCTTCTGCAGTTAGCATGGCAACTACAGCAGTTATTTATTATATGGGCATGGTCGGGTACGCAATATGAGCCAGTTACAGCGCTTGTACAGGTCATGTGGAGGTAGAATATAACCCATAATCCACCCACTGTCATAGCAACAGAATATACCCTGGGTATATTTTAGAGTAAACATCAGGCTCGAATACAATACACTAACTGCCATTTAGTCCATTAGCATCTTTCCCTTATACAAACTTTCACAAGCCATTAGCTACCAAACATAACACAACACACCTAGGGCAGTCACATAACACCTATTACATCTACTAATTACGTCAGCAAGGTTACAAGCACAAACAAGTTATCTATTGCTTGTTGCCCATGTAGAATGTAACGCTGCAATTTGAAAAGTGGAAGGGGAGTGCAGGTGTTGCTACTTCACATGACCTGTCCCATTCAGCAGCATTGCTGGAGTTGTTCTCCTTGTCGTCACTAGTGGGTGTTGGCTTCATGCAATCCACGCCCATACAATAAATATATTACATATTACATGGGTATGTGGTGTTTATGGCATTATCGACGCCTTGACCTCAGGGCTTATCACCTTGCTAATTGAACCTTGCCTCCAGATCGGTCAATTATCTCGTTGATAATCCTGTGAGGCCTCAGGTCAATAAATGCCATAAACACCAGCTACCCATGTAATAACTGATACTTATAGCGTGGGTGTACAAGACCTAGACAAAGCTAACTGTGCATAAAGCTAAAATATTAACATCACTGGACAACCACAATTTACGATGAGAGTTTCCAAGCAAAGTAGAAACACTATTTATGCTTTTGGCAAATATAACCATCAAAATAAACAAAAATGTCAGGAAGAATAGATCTAGACGATGAGCTTGCAAATGACACTTTTGCAGATGTAGAAATGCTTTGACGTTAATTAACTGTTAGAAAGCTTCCAATGAAAAATAGCAGGTTGACGCCTTCGTTCACTAAATACCATAATTGTTGCATTTTCAAATCTCAAAAGCTGAAACTGATAATTTCGCTCACGGTGCATTTTACAACTATTTCAAAATGGTGAAACTATACTTCTTCCTCCTAATCTAGAAGCCTGGCTATGCCACTGTATCTGGGAAACAGCACTTGATGTAATTGTTCTGCCATTCTCATCATCCACTGCATTCTGTTATGGTAAAGGGGTGTCTGATGGTCTCTGATGGGCTATCAACTTTCAAGGTGCCCATGAAAATGCACATGCATAATCCAATCTATATCACCATTACTGTTTTCCCAATCTGTGAGCAGTGGCAACACATTCATCCTTACCAATCCACAAGGAGAAAGCAATGCAGTCAACCTTTGCACTCATCTGAGCACAAGACCTGCAGGATTTGCTCAATAACTGTTGGTGATAAAGTGTCAGTGACATATATTTTAAGGCAACAGAGAAGTTGAGCACAGCTCATCAAGATAAGACCATGCACATCACCATTCAGGCTGACATGTTACAAAATATTTGCAACAAAAGCCTGAAAAAGACTGACAAAATTGCTTATGGTTCATCAGATCAGTAAACAACAATGGAAAATAGACTACATCATGCAGGCATGTTTTCATGTGCCGTTAGATTAACAAAGACCATTAGACACCTTTTCACCCCACCAGAATCGACTGGGATAGAGAACAACAGAACAACTACATCAAGGCAGGTCCCCAGACCTTTCTCACTGAAATTGCAAAAGAGGGTCTGGCTATGCGACACTACCTATCATTGTGCCACGTTTGGGTTATGTCCAGAGAATGAAGTCAGTTGCAGAGAAGGTTTACAAAGCAAATACTTGTTCCTATATACAGTTCATTAAAATTTGTAGTTTACCCGTTGGTCTCTAGCTACTTAGGTTTGGAACCAAAACTAGAATATCTGACACATTGTACCTTTGACGTTGAAATACATATGCCAACAATTTTGAAAAAGAGAACTGTGTAAGATTAATTCTGCACATGCCCATCCCACTTTAATCAATTCATCTTGCAGATTATATACAATGACAATTGTAGTTCAAGCAATGACAATGCTTCAAGAACACTTTGAAATCAAATGCAAGTATGTCCATACGTAAAGTTTAGTTTAGTATTAACTTTGCAATCATTGTTGAGAACTTCTGCAACAAGTCAATACAAACTGAAGACAAACATTCACAGAACAACAGGCAAAAAGATAGAAGAGATGAACTGAGTTTTGTAAATATGTTTGTTCTAACAATTTCCAAGCCATAATTGAGATTTGATATCGATGACTCAACCCAGCAAATATACTGATAGCTTGGAAAGCAGACAAACAGACACAAACAAGCAAACTCGCAAGCAGGAGAGCAAACAGATACCATGCGTGTAGAGTACACTGCCCTCTAGAAGTCAAGCAAAGTAATCAGTTCATGAGCAATGGACTATCATGTTACGTAGACAATGGAGCAAGCAAGAGAACTTTATAATAGCTGTCCATGCATATACTGTTATACAGTAGACCCTCACTTATCCGACCATCGATTATCCGACCCCTTGATTATCCAACCGTGTTTACGAAGAATGACGTCATAAGCCTGTTTGCAAGTGCAGTGACAACATGCAATGATGGCGACAAAGATACAGAGGCTTACTTGGGTGATTGTAGTTTGCATATAGTACATGCATGCAATCCCTTTATCACCAGCGTATTGTACATGTTTCAAAGTTAGGACTATGTACATACGTAGATTCAAAAAAGTGGACTGGAACTCCGAGGTACGGTTGAAACTCCGATGCTTCGATTATCTGTTCTTTTGACTTATCCAACCTCCATTTCTATGTGGATTGCCCAAAGGGGGTCTGACAATCGAGGGTCTACTGTACTGTGTTTCTGTTCAGTGCACCAGCAGTGGATGTTTGTGCATTATATAAATTCAGGTCTGAATTTTGCAGTCACTTTGTGGCATTCAAAAAACAAAAGAATAAAGTACTTAGCATGCTAAGCAGCATGCGGTTTAAGAGCTTGTTGAGTAAATTTCTCATTTCAATTTTATCACGTTTGTATCAACAACCTAAAAAGGTTTGATCTTGTGCTTAACATTACAGTACTGCATAGTCTGAAAGTGTCATTTGCACTAGCCCTCAAAGAAATCATACGCAATGCTGCTACGTATTTGTGTGGCTGATCATAAATTTCAACCCTAAACTTAGTACTAAACTTTTTAGTACAGTTTAGCGTGCGTGCATGTTAATTATTATTAATTAACAAAATAACAATGTAACCAAGACCGTGTTTACACAGGAGCTAATCAACTTTAGTTTGTCTTTAGAATGGCTTTAGAACGTCTTTAGAAACTGTTTATACCGCCACTAACAATCGTTAGGCTAAAGTGATTCGAAAGCTGGTAGCGTCGCGACTAGCTTTAGATCTCCTTTAGAGTTGCACGTGAGTTGTTCACGTGCTGCGCATGCGCTTGTGAGCAAAGACTGATTATGATTTCACCATTAGCTGCAGACACACTGCAAACGCCGAGATCCGTAGCCACTGCCTTCCATTCGTCAGACAAAGCCATTTCAACGCAGGAGACACGGAAAATACCAAGATGTTTCGGAAAGACCAAGCTAAGCACGAGACGCACGTGACGTACTAGAGAGGTACTGTACACAAAACATTGTTAACGGTAGTTTCGCTAGAGTACTTTTACTAAATCCCCGGTGTAAACACGGCCTAAAACTAGAGCACAATCCCAAAAGCTTTTATGTTATGTACCTGTGATTCAAATTGTCCATCATGGACATCATGGAGAAACGATATATCCCTACCATCATACATACAAATCTAGAGAAAAAGATCAGCGGCATGCTAATTAGTGCACATCTCACTTGCCAGCACCAGCCACACAAGGTGGATTGTCAGTCAAATGCCTCAGTTTTGTTCTTCTATGAGGAAAATTCCACAAGTTGCTGGGGGGTGGACAAGGCACCGTCGTTTTCCGCTGATATTGAAGTGGACGTTTCGACGTCTTTCTCAAAGCATCTAGTATCTCAGCGGGCAAGCAGTCACTCTGCTCTCTAAGGGCAGCCACAGCAGCCAGCAGTCCAGAGTCCTCATTTCGGTCCACAACATCTCTCTTTCCTCCTATAGACGGCAACAGAAGGCCACCGGAACACTGTTGTTCTCCAGCAGATTCTGACACTAGTGTAGAAGTAGGGTTAGAAACCTCATTCCGATACTTCAACGGATCAATTCTATCTGAGGCGAAGTCAGAACTGGCCATAGCTCGCAAAGAAGAAGAATGTCGTCCAGTTGCTATGGAAGCGAACTGCGCGTGCGCGAAATCTCATGGAGAAAGGCGAGGGTCAGGGGCCTCAATCGGACAAATGGATAGCAAAGTTAGAGAAATTGAGAAAAGAAAAGAAACTAAAGAGAGCAAGAGAACGTCAGAGAAATGAATCGACCGAGGATTTACTAGACAGCAAGAAAAAGGTGAAGAAGAAGAAGAAGAGCAAGAGGAAAAGTCACCACAAAAAGGACAAGCCACGGTGGAAAAAATCAAAGAGTTCGGATTCTGATTCTGTTTCTGATACAGATGGTGGGGGCACTTGGGTCGAGTCTGCAAACAGAGCGAGCGAAACGAAGTCTACAGAGGAAGTACGTCAGCGAGATGCTTGGATGCTTACTCTTATCCCATCTACAAAGGTCTTTCGAACAGGGAAAGACGAGGTAGATAAATCAGTTGAGGCGGAGTTAGATGAGTATGATCCAACACAACATGCTCTAGAGTTAAATCATTTCTGGAAGGACGGTGGATCTGGCCTTCCAACAGAGCTCAAAGATGAAAAGTCAGACCCAGAACTAGGTGGAAGCTCACCCTACATCTCAGAAGTGACTAAATCTGGTTGTCATCTAGCACGCTTCACGGAGGCAAATTCACTTGTAGTGGAGAATCTAGTCACTGACACTGAACTAAATAAACTGGGAGCCAGAGCAACACGAGCTGAACTGATGGGAGATAATGACTTGGCTGCTAAGTTGAGAAATCAACTGGAAGATCTCCAGGCAAGAAAAGCAGCTCAAGACCGCAGTCAAGTGAAATCTGTTGAGAAAGAGACTTTCCAGGAAGAAACGATTTTACTAACTCACAGCAATCGCTGTGGTGATGTTCGCCCCATGAGCTTATCACATAATAGCAGTGAAAGGAGAAGACGAGGTAAGGATCGATCATATGGGATAGATGGGAAACGAGCTAAGTACTTTGCTGATGATGATGAATACAGCCTGCAGGATCTAGTAATACAAGAAAAAAGGACCAGTGCTGATGACCTCCACAGATCTGTGAATAGGATGGCAGGCCGGTATCTAGAGAAGATGGGAGCTGACCATACTCTCGACGACATGTTTGTGTCCACTGCCAGTCAAAGAGCAGCTGTGCCTGAGAACTCAGAGAGAGACAAAGCAAGAGCTTTGCAAGAACACCGACAGTTGATAAGGAGTAAGTTGTCTATTGATAGCCCTGAGTTGGAGAAACAGCTTATTGTTTGTATTGGTATGAAAGTGTATCTTGCTGTTCCTTTTCATCAGCCACTTGTGCCAGGACATTGTCAGTTGATTCCGACTCTTCACTATACCTGTACTGTCAATCTAGATGAGGATGTATGGGCTGAAGTGAAAGTCTTTCGTAAAGGCCTAGTTGCAATGTTTGCATCTCAATATAAGGATGTTATCTTTATTGAAATGGCTACTCACTTGCGTCAACAACCTCATATGGTTCTTGACTGCATCCCAGTGCCAAAGGACCAGGGTCATTTAGCTCCTTTGTACTTCAAGAAGGCCATTCTTGAATGTGAGAGTGAATGGGCACAGAACAAGAAATTGATAGACACACGACACAAGGAGTTGCGACAATCGGTACCTCGTGGGTTTCCCTACTTCAGTGTTGAATTTGGACTGGATGGTGGGTATGCGCATGTCATTGAGAATGAAGCAAATTTTCCATTGTACTTTGGCAAGGAAATAATCGGAGGTATGCTGGAGTTAGACCCGAGGTTGTGGAGGAAGCCACTGAGAGAGTCTGCAGATCAGCAAAACCACAGAGCACAACAGATTGGCAAGACATGGGAGAAATATGACTGGACAAAGAGACTGGTGAACAAAAAGTAATTTGGCATAGCCAGACAGCATTATGTGTACTGTGGCTGTAATAAAGTCAGTGTAGACTAATTATAACGACAATGTATACAGACACAAACAACTGCAAACTAGAACAAGACCATTTTAAGTCTCACAGTATAGATACCATGCTGCTAAAAACAGACTACCATTCCTTCTTGTGTTCATCAAGGCTCACTCCACCGGGTCCTAGAGCCACAACAAACAGTAGACCACCAATAACAGACAAAGTCTGGAAAAAATCATATTTTAAGAAGTCCCTCATTGGGCGGTCAGATGGAATTGTCCACCAAGGATTAAGAACGACATTGAGAATTGAGAGCCACAGAACAAGAACAAGAGCAGAAAGCTTAGTATTGAATCCAATTGCCACCAGTGCAATCAGAGCACCACCAACAACAATCTCAATGAAGCGTAGCACATCAAATTCAAAGTGCATCAGAGAGAGGAACATGAGAACAAGTAGCACTCGGCCAGCCAACTGCATGTAGTTTCGCGACTTGTTTATTCCAGTTGAAGGAACACCAGCAAACATTGTCTTTCCTTCAGTACGTGTTTCTGCCAGCAGAAGAACAAGACCACCAGCCAGAGCAAGATTTCGCATAAAAAAGCGAACATCCCACAAGATGCTGTACATGATAGTCTAAAACAAATTGAGACATTAGTAACTATATCTCAAATATCATACCTATTAATAAACTGACCAAACATCAAGGTAACTGTCTTATTGATAAAAGAAACAGCTTGACCTAATGGCCCCCACTCACTTCTGTCTCTAAATTCCTTGTGTTTGAGATATCACACTATTGTAAACACTGTAATCTGCACTCACTACCATTGGTTCAAGACATATCTGAATTCACAGAAGGGAGTTTGGGTATACGGGTATTGTAACCATGCATGCCTTGAGACATCATAATTACTACTACAACTCCGAGCCCTCTGCTCTTCACACAGTACCATTATCACACCTAGAAGGGCAATGTGAGCACAGCAGCAAACACCGTTTGCAAACTTGCAACAAACTAACTAGTAAGTGAACAATGATGACCGTTTTATTAGTTAATTAACCAATAGACTAATTATTCGTATTTAAATTTCACTGATTAGTAATAGTGAGTAACGTACTACACGTCCGCTACGTTTCCAACGACGTTACGTACAATATCAATCTGCCTTCAACCAAGTTCCACGTAATCAAATGTTGACGCCCCATTTCTACCCTTTACATCAGCTAGTGAAACCAATCCGCGTAAACGAACAACACGACGTTCTACATTACTGTACCTGCAACGCTATAATCCCAAACAGAACGGCGATGGCAGGCACAATTTGAAATCGAGCTAATATCATACCGCAGGCTCCTAACTGGCCAAAAAGATTAATCAACACGAACAAGTTAGCAAGAAATGCCCCACAACTCCATGTAGAGTTGATGTAGTCTCGCTGCTCGTTCCACTGCGCCCACATTCGAATTCCGTCCTCCAAGAACGTCGATACCAAACAGAGACGCGCGATGTGCGGAAGCACGTGCTTAGAGCGACGCAGTATCTGGTCTGCAACGTCTTCCCCTTGTGCTATAAGCTTGGTCTGCATAGTAATACTTATAATACAACACGGACTCGACTTGCAGGACTCGACTTGTACGCCACGACACTGATATGACGTCAACAAGGCACGTGCGCTAGTGAACACAACTTGAACCTGCGTGCACAGTGTACATGAAGTATGGGCAGAATTACACTTACGGAAAGCCCAACAAGACACGAGGCCGCGACCACCGTAAGCTCCAAACTTTCAGATAAGTGAGTGTGTCTCTGGTCTCTAGGCGGCCGTAGAAATTTGGCAAAATTTTTAGGGAAAAACAACAATGTATGTCCTCCCATCTAATTTGCAAACTGTTATTTATTCCCTAGATAGCCTATGAATATCTCTATAATCAATTCTAGTACCCGTATACCTCGAATATCCGTAGGCGCCTCGCGTTGGCGAGTACAGCCTAGTTCACAATATTGACGCCGACGTTGACGTCAACGCCAACGTTGTCGACCGTCAACTCGGCGTTGTGACGCCGACGTCAGCGTCGTCCGGTTCACAATATCCTAAAAGACATTGTACGGGGACTATTTGGTCGCAGGCAATTATCGCGCTCCTAATTGGTTCCCGAAACCGTTTAACTGGGGCTTATTTGGTTTCGGCCACCTGCGGGGACTATTTGGTTGCGAGACTATTTGGTTGCGGGGACTATTTGGTTTCGCGCCTCGAATCGGCACTCTCCAACTCTTACAACTGTACGAGACGGACTCGAACGACGTGACGATGGCCATGATAATTTCACGCGTCTCCCAGACGTCTCGATACGCCTAAATCGAGTGCGATCTGCTTCTTCTTCGTTTGTATTTGGCTTCATATAAATACCAAAGTCATCACGACATTGTCGATCGCAATTTCGCGTGTCTGACGTTCCGTTTTGAGGCAAATCTCGGCTCGTCTGGCAGCTTGTGGGTTACAAGGTAAACAAACATCTCTGTGTTGTTGCACTAGCGAGGACGACTAGAGTTGTAGATATAACACAACGTTTGCAAAGTGGAAAGTCGCTGACAGAGGACTAGAAGGTTTGTATATTACACTAAACTCGCTAAAGTATAATATTCGTATGGCCTCGCAGAACTTAATTTAAGTTAGTTAAACTATTCCATCGCACTTTAAAAACTACAGTACTACGCAACGTCAAGTTTTGGTTGGACGCGTATGCTCTCAGGAAAGCTTCTCCCACAATACTGATAACGCCACAAAGTGAGAAACATGAGAAGTGGTACAAAAGTTTCAATGGAATATTTTCACCAATCTGTACAATTCAAAGCAATAAAGTAATTATTAAAAATAAGAAACAATCTTGAATACACTACCAAGGCACACAAAGAACATACAGATAGACAAAGAGACAGAGGAACAGCCAAAACTAAGCATTGGTGCAGAAGTAATATTGGACAACAATAGCACGGTACACAAAACAAGCAAACGACAGACAGACAGACAGACAGACAGACAGACAGACAGACGGACGGACGGACGGACAGACAGATTATTTATTCTTCTATACAAACTATTACATGATCTAGTCGCAATACGGTAACAATTCTAGAATTTCTAAATCAATTAACATAATAATCTTAATGTTTCAGTCATATAAGAAGTCCTCTACCTTACATTGTTGATGAATCAATTTAACTTAGACACTTTTCCACTGATCACTCTTGCATTGCATCTCTGTCTAAACACACTCCTACCTGCATGCATGCGCATAGCTGCATGCTGATTAGTACAGTTCTTGTCTCCATCTTCTTGTCTGCGTATCCTGATTCTACTGCAGCACATTTTACTGTGTCACCATTCAAAGAATAGATAGACGGACGGACGGACGGACGGACAGACGGACAGACTAAATGGCAGAAAGAGACAGAAGATGCAGCATGTATACAAGAAAACAAGATTTTCACTAAGCTCACTTAGCTAATCTACAAAGCGTATGGTTTTATAGTGTTTTTATAGAGACCATCCCAAACATCTACCGTATAAATTTTTTAGACGGTACGGTAATCTCTCAAACAGCGCTGGTATCTCTATACACAGAAGAGCCGTCTCTGTGTGTGTATGCTTCGCCGCGCGTATCTCCGCCGAATTTGGCTCGCGCATGCACGCCTAACCTGTAAAACAGACCGACAGATAGGCTGTCGTCGTCTTCCCGAGTTCTCTCGGGACGACGCGGTTTCTTGCCGATTGAACCCACCTCCAGTCGCGCGTGAATTTGTCAGAAGCGGCGCTTCGGGTCTCCGCTAAATTTAGACTGCCCATTCCTGACTTCGGACAGTACGCACGGAGCGTGTTGTTTATTGCCGACGACGTCGAAAAAGGCATGATATTTTTTAGAATATCCGGGTCCGCCCGACGTCACCTTACCCGCGTCGAATAGCTGCCAAGTTCGATACGCCTGTTTGCTGTAACGGCAGCAACGTCTTCAAAGTGACAACGTTCAACAGGACTGTCGAAATGGCCAGCGAGGCGAGACGTAGTAGGGTTGCATTACATATGGATGAGTAAGAAATTGCACGTGACTTTTCAAGTTCTGCTGCCCGGATGTATTACTCTAATGAAAAACTCGACGCTAATTTTCTCGGAACGGGACAAGTTACATTTTCATTTGTGTTTGACGAAAACATCCAAAATAGAGAGCTAACAGTGAGCTAAATCGTGTCAAGCTATATATCTACAGAAAACTGCACGTCACTTTCAACACGGGAAAACCTCGCTGCCAATTTCTTGGAACGGGACACTCGGCTACTCTCAGAACGAGAGTGAACGCGATGTAACTCTGAACGAATTCACAAAGTCTCGCGGCAAAAAATTTTACTTCAGGAGAATTAGGTCTGGCTGCTGATTTTTCAGAACGGAGTACAAGTGCATGTGAACAACTAAACAGTACTTCATAATAAATTCTCAGAACGGGATACTCGGACAGTGAGAGTGTCGCCGCCTTCCAGAGTACTATTGACGACACGATTTCTTTCCCATCGAACCCGTCTCCATTCGAGCGCGAATTCTCTAGAACGACCGTTACGACGCATCGGATCTCCACCAAATTCAAACTGCCCTCGGACACTAATATAAGCACAGAGCGTGTTGTTTATTAGCAGCGACGTCGCCAAGAGCAAGATATTTCGACTATATCTGGGTCTGTAACAAATACGGTTAGCATCGTTTGCCCGTTTACGCGCATCAAATAGTTGCTACGTTCGCTACAACTGTTTTCTACAACAGCAGCAACGTCTTCAAGTGACGACGTCCAACGGGACTGTCAATATAGCTGCATGATAAAGCGTGCACATGACTGGTCATATACGAAGAATCGATTATCCGGGTGAATAACTAATTGCGTGTGACTCTCAAGTTTCTCCTACCCGGATATCTAACTCTGACGGAAGACTTGCTGCTAATTTCTCGGAAACGGAACACTCGGTTACATGCATTTTCATTTCATTTCAACGGGATATTACTAACACCTTCCACTTCATTCGAACGCACGCCCACACCAGCTAGAGTTCCGTGTAGATCAACTGTGCGTGTCGTCATCCTTCGCAACGCTTCCACCGATCAAAGATTTCTTGCCGATTGAAGCCACTCTTCTAGCACTTGCGTTTCTTTCCAAATTAATTCTGATTGCATTTGCACCGAATGGAACTGTCACAAGTAACCAGTCCGTCAGCCAACGTCCCGTAGGACCTCGCTTTTATTTTCTAGCGCACCGGTCCGCACCCCGCATATAGCTCCACGTGCTCCGCCACGATGAAATACGCATTTTATTGCAATACATAAGATTAAGACTCTTCGGCGGTCCCGGAAGACATGTGTTACATAGCATGACACACGGGGTCGTTGTTCGAACACCTGCGAAGTCAACAGCGCGATTTGAGACCTTGTTTGGGGAGAGGAAAGTTGCGTGGTGAATGCCATGCTAAGCCGGAAGTGGCAACTCAACTACGCACTGCAACACCGTTGAGTCGACACACCGCTAGACGCCTTTCTCACCAGAAGCTTGTCTACCGTTCTATCATCGTACGGTGTTGTCAGAAAACTAGATTCTTTGAGACGGCCGTGTGCTCATATCTACGAATGCCACTTGTTGTAATCACGTTGCATTACTGCTGATGCTAATGCCAGAATCGGCAGTGACTGTAAATGTAAGGCTACTGTACACTGTACAACTTGTCAAACTACTTTCTAGCGTATTCTACTGTTTAGCTTCTGGCTACTTAAATGTTGATCTGTTTTGAAAAGAATTGTCTGATGTAATACACAACGCATGTCTATCACAGCAACAAACTAGACTACTGAACGTGTCTAGTACAGTATGTATTGACTGTGCAACAATTAGTCAACTAATCAATTAATTTAATAACTATCTATCGATAATAAACTGCAGTTACATGCCTTTATTTAATATTATTGGAAAATTGATCTCATTTGCATATACTTGTAGTACACTTACTCACTATTCCTCTGGTAAGAGTCTCTCTGATGAATTTATGGTCGTGTGATAGTGATATTTTGATAACAATTAATACTATCATATTTGTGACACAAGCAAGACTTTGGGTTGATTTGATTTCAAGAGCAGCCACTACCCACTGTTTCAACTCTTCTTTTAATTTTCTGGATCTCTGCAGTGGTGCCACATCTAGCACAAGACTGGCAATCTCTTCCACGATGAACAGTTTCTCCACTTTTTCTCTTCCTCATATTACATGCATATGCAGAGTAGGTATTATAATGCATGAACAAACAGTTCAGCCTCTACACCTCTTCAACATCAATCCCCTTGGCTAGTTATGACTCCTTATATTATCAAAACACTTACAACTATCAGCAAACTTGAAAATCAATTTGATAGAGTTACAGAAGAAAAGAACAAGAGAACACTAAAAACTCATATTACAAAGAAGTAAAGGAATACCGTAACTCGTTGAAAACAGCACTCAGCGCAGAGAAATCTCAACAGAGTAGCGATATTCCACCATATAAGACTGCTGAGGCGCAGAACTGTGGTTTCTACTTGACGATTCTTACTCCCATTACTGCACAGTGCATTAGCCTCGTCCCCAGACTCTCTCGCGCTAGTCTTGTCCGGTGCCCGTATGACAATTCCAGGCTCGAGAGAGTCTGGGATCATCCTGCCTACTTCCTGCCATATCTCCTTACTAAATGCTCACTAAGTGTCACCCCTAACGTCATCAACTGTCGCCCCGAACGTCATCAAGTGTCCCGTAACTTTAAAATCAGATTAGCGTTAGTCTAATCCAATAAACGTATCACACGGGGTGCTATGACCATTGTTTGGTGTTTGTGGCATATCCATCACTTGCAGACAACTGAAGCATGTTGAAAAGGTAAGACTATGGAGTGTTGGTGACGGGTCGTGTAGGCTTGTAGTCTGAGATGTACAAGTGGCGGATCCGGAGTGATGACCTTCTAGCTAGTTCACCCGCTGCCATTAGCGTTTGTGCGCAGACTAGACTCTGTAGCAAAAAGCGCGCAATGGCAAGGAAAGCCGTTGATCTTGACATGAAACTACGGTCTGGAGGGTCAACTTGAATCTTCTAGGGCTATTCTTTCGCGAAAAGATGTATTTGTTTTCATACTTGAAGACTTTTCGAACGGTAGACGGTAGTTTCATGTCAAGATCAACCCCTTCCCTTGCCATTGCGCGCTTTTTGCTACAGAGTCTAGTCTGCGCACAAACGCTAATGGCCGCGTGTGAACTAGCTAGAAGGTCATCACTCCGGATCCGCCACTTGTACATCTCAGACTACAAGCCTACACGAAACCCGTCACCAACACTCCATAGTCTTACCTTTTCAACATGCTTCAGTTGTCTGCAAGTGCTGGATATGCCACAAACACCAAACAATGGTCATAGCATCTCGTGTGGTACGTTTATTGGATTAGACTAACGCTAATCTGATTTTAAAGTTACGGGACACTTGATGACGTTCGGGGTGACAGTTGATGACGTTGGGGGTGACACTTAGTGAGCATTTAGTAAGGAGATATGGCAGGAAGTAGGCAGGATGATCCCAGACTCTCTCGCGCCTGGAATTGTCATACGGGCACCGGACAAGACTAGCGCGAGAGAGTCTGGGGACGAGACTACAGTGCGTCAAGTTTGGGTCAGAAACCTCCCGTGTTTGTAGATGCGCACCAGATTTTAGAATGCAGTAAAACGCGATCACATGCCCTCTTTACAATTTACTAGGTTGTTGGTGAAAAAAACGCCAAGAGACGGCACTGTGCTCAAAAACTAGCGAGACGCTGCCACGTGATTAGTCGCAAATACGCCAGTCTATCTTCAGTTTTATTGGATAAGACTTAGCCAATATGTTGTCCTTTAAGTGCACATCTTCTACAGACAGTGATCTTCGTCCTAGTGTCCTTCTTTCCAGTAGATTTCCAAACGCAACCACGCCTAAAAAGGCGGAAGGCTCCCGGATATCAAAAAATAAATTCTAACCTCGCCCCCGTAAAACCAAGCCTTGGCTGACGGACTGCAACTGCGTCCTTAGCACGCGCTCAACTGGTCTTACTGTTTACTCAAGGCGATCTATTTCAAGAATGACTGGCTAGTCCTAAATGCCGAACAAATGACTGGACTCAAACAACGCAATTCCCGGATGTATATACTACATCCGTCTCCCCCCTGACTATGTCACTGATACTAACAATTAAGAGATATATCGTACAACTCAATAGTCTAATCTACTAAAAATTCAGTCTGTCAGGTGCCTTTCTCCTTCTGCTGGAACGGCGGATTGGAGTCACTCCTTTGCTGGCACCTAGCTTTGATGCTGTAGTTGGTTCTACATGTGTCTCTAAGTTTTCTGGTCCTGTGCTGATCTCCGGCGATGATACCATGGCGTCCTGTTCCATTTGTTTGTCAACGCCATCTTGCTGTTCTGGTAAGTCTGGTGCAACATCCCACTCTTCGGGTCTTCCCGGCGATACAGGTACCATTGCTCTTGAACATGGTTTATCCCTTGGATGTATTGGTTCCACCAGTAGGTCTTCTGCTTCACCTCCTTCATGTCTTTCCGATTGTAAGGTTTTCCGAATCTGATCTAATGTCGTTTGACTACCCTCCCATCATCCAGTTTGATAGTGTATGATAGGGGGCCTGTTTTGGACTGAACCACACCAGCTACCCAAGGACGACCTCTGTTGTAATTGCGCACGTACACTCTTACCCCATTGTAAAGGTCTATCATACCATTCCGGTTACCCTTGTAGAATTGTTTCTGTTGCCATTGCTTTTTGTGTACCGTTTGCTCCAAGTTGGGGTGTAACAAATCTAACCGTGACCGTAATTTGCAACCCATTAATAATTCCGCAGGTGATATTCCTGTCGTGGAATGCGGTGTAATCCGGTAGCTGAACAACACTTGTGTCAAGCGATATGACAAGGTTCCTTGTTTTGCTAGGGACAGTCCTTTCTTCAATACCTGTACTGCTCTTTCCGCCAGCCCATTACTTGACGGATGATACGATGCTGTTTTAATGTGGTCTATTCTATTCGATTTTACAAAATCGGTAAACTCTTGACTGGTGAATACTGATCCATTGTCTGATACCAGTTTTTCAGGAATTCCATGAGTTGAGAAAATTTTTCTTAACTTTTCTACCGTAGTTTTCGTCGTCGCTGATTCTACAGGTTCTACTTCCATCCACTTCGACTGTACGTCCATGAGTACAAAAAACATTTTCCCTAGCAAGGGTCCAGCATAGTCCACATGCACCCTCATCCACGGCTGATGAGGCCAAGACCAGGGATGCCATGGAGCTTTTGGTGGTGTGTTCCTTGTTTGTTGACAACTAGAACAACCTTGGACCTTGCGTTCGATGTCCCCATCCAGTCCTGGCCACCAGACTATCGTTCTGGATAAGCCTTTCATCCGCGCCACACCAGGATGACCAGCATGTAACTCTTCCAAAACTCGTTGTTGCCCTTGTGGTGGTACAATCACCCTGTACCCCTATAATACGCATCCCTCTTCTATAGATAATTCACTTGGTCTTCGCCAGTAAGGAGTTAACGCTTCGATTAGTGGTTTATTAGGCCAACCATGGTGAACATAATATTGTACCCTAGACAGTATAGGGTCTTGTTCTGTCCATCTTCTAACATCTCTTGCCAATACAGGTGACGATTCCAGTTGCTGTAAAAATTGAATTGTCTCTGGTTGTTCTTCCTCAGTTCGACGGTAGCTGTAAGGGTAATCGACTGCAGGCATCTGCATTACCGATGTCCCAGCCTGGTTTGTATCGCAACTTATAACTGTAACCTGATAGGATCATGGCCCATCGATGAATTCTCGCTGATGCCATTGGCGGGAGAGGCGTATTTTCCCCAAACAATCCTACCAGTGGTTTATGGTCTGACAATAGCAAACTCTGTCTACCAAATAGATATTAATGAAACCTTTGTAGACCAGAAATTACTGCCAATGCTTCTCTTTCCACCTGTGCATAATTCTTCTCTGCTTTTGTCAATGTTCTCGATGCAAATGCTACTGGGTGTTCTTTGCCGTCCTTCCCTCTCTGAGCCAATACAGCACCTAAACCGTACGACGAAGCATCACAAGTTAGGACGGGCTCTTGTTGTGGATCGAAATGTGCTAACACTTTGGCTGACACTAACAGTTGTTTTGATTGGCGATAAGCTCGTTCTTGTTCACATGACCAGTTCCACTTTACTCCTTTTCGTAACAATCTATGTAGTGGAGCTAGAACTGTTGATAAATTCTGTAAGACTTTGCCATAATAAGATAGCAATCCTAGGTACGCTTTTAATTCTGTAACGTTTTGTGGTCTGGGTGCTTCCGTAATTGCCTGGATTCGTCCCTTGTGCGGATGTAAACCTGTCCTGTCAATGACATGTCCCAAATACACTACTTCAGCTTGCATGAACCGGCATTTGTCTTTATTCGGCCTTAGTCCAGCCTCTTCCAATTTTGTCAATACTTTATCTAAGTTAGACAAATGCTCTTGTTCGTTTCTTCCTGTTATTAGTATGTCATCTAAGTAGACCACTACTCCTGGAATTGCTTCCAACCGAGTTTCCATCGTCCTTTGAAAGATGCCGGGAGCAGATGAAACACCAAACGGTAATCTATTATACTGAAATAATCCTTGGTGGGTATTGATGACTACATACTTACGTGATTCCTCATCAAGTACAAGCTGTTGATATGCTCTATCCAGATCCAGAGTTGTAAACTTTCGTCCTCCTGATATTCGAGCAAACAAGTCTTCAATGCGTGGAATGGGATAAGTATCGCATCGCGACACTTGATTCACTGTCAACCGATAGTCTCCATAGATTCTGACCTTTCCATTGTTTTTCAAAACTGGAACTATGGGAGCCGCCCACTCCGAATAGTGAATTGGCTCAATAATTCCGCCTTCTGTGAGATCGAACAATTCTTCCTCTATCTTCTCTCTCAAAGCATACGGTACTTGTCTTGGTCGGTAAAACTTGGGACTCGTCGTTTCTGTCACTGGCAATTTCACTTTTACACCTTGCAATCTGCCTAGCCTATCACTGAACACTTCACTGTGTAATAACAATAACCCTTCCACTTTTCCTTGGTGAGGGTTTGCCTCCAAAAGATGAACTCTTCCCCAATCAATTTGTACTTGTCGAATCCAGTCTCTTCCCAATAAACTCGGGCCAGAGCCTGCCACTACCACAAGCGGGAGAGACAATCGGCGTCCATCCGGAGTGTCTACCCACACTTCCAACTTTCCACATACAGGTACCGGCTCAACAGTATGTCTTCAGTGTCTTCTTTGTAACCTTCAATGGTGCTTCACCTTTCTTCCAGACTGACTTCCATGTTGTTTTGCTCACAATACTGACACTCGCTCCCGTGTATATTTCCACCTCGAGCGGCTGTCCTTGTACAGTCAACGTTGTCTTCATAGGCTTCTCCTTTCCTTTGTGCAACGCGTGAATATTGCCATTAAGCCACTCAACCTCCTCATTCTCATTTGTATCTGACTGCGCCTCCTCATAGCCGATTTTGTATGTACTTCTACCACTTTCCCCTTTCTGAGCCATTTTTCTCACTGTGCGACAAACAACCTTCGCATGCCCAATTTTGCCGCAACCAAAACATTTGACATCCTTGAACCAGCACTCGAACTGTTTGTGTCCCTGTTTACCACAGCGATAACAACACCCGGATATCTTGTCAGTCGGCCTGTTACCTGCTTTGGGTACTCGTTGCCTCTGTAACTGGTGTACAGGCTGTTTCTGTAACTGGTGTACGGACTCTCCTTCTGGGTTGCCAGGCGCACTACTTGCTTCCTCCCGCTGTAACTCTGTGGTATTCTTTTCAGCTGTTTCGTGTGCAATCGCTAAGTCATACGCCCTCTTGAATGTCAGCTCTTTTTCTGCCAACAGCCGTCGCTGTATACGGTCATTCATTATACCTACGACTAGTCTGTCTCGTAGCATATCACTAAGCACCGCCCCGAATTCGCAATGTTCACTTAGTCGCTGCAGTTCTGCCGTGAATTTAGCGACCGACTCACCTTCCTGACGCGATCGACTGTTAAATCTAAATCGTTGTACTATTACTGATGGCTTCGGGTCAAAATGTTCTGTCAACGTCTATAGTATTTCGTCGACTGACTTCTCTTTAGGCTTCAGCGGAGCCACTAAACTTCGTAGAGTTCGATAAGTACGAGCTCCAATCACGCTTAATAGAATAGCTCTTTGTCTAGCCGCGTCGTCTACGCCATTCGCTGCGAAGTATTGTTCTAACCTTTCTGCATAAAGTGGCCATTCCTCCTTTGATTCGTCGAACTCCGCTATTTGTCCGAATACTGCCGCCATCCTCGTCGCCAGATGTCACAAGTAACTGCGTCCTTAGCACGCGCTCAAGTGGTCTTACTGTTTACTCAAGGCGATCTATTTCAAGAATGACTGGCTAGTCCTAAATGCCGAACAAATGACTGGACTCACACAACGCAATTTCCCGGATGTATATACTACAGAACCTAGAACGGAACACTCGGTTACTTAATTTTCATTTGTCTTCAACGGGATATTAATTAACTAACCACCGGCGTAGAAACCGGGGGCTGGGGGCTACAGCCCCATCGCTCACTGTAGAAATTTCAATTTTCAGTGCTACTGACTTCTGCAAATCTGGTTATACGGTCTGGCAAGCAAGGTAGCAGCCCTCCGCTCGTGAACACCTTCCTACGCCACTGCTAACAATCAATACTCTAATCAGCTCGGGCGAAGAACGGGTTCCTCAGCTAATTATTAATATTCTTTCGTTCAGAATCTCATTGGACTCACATTATGACAATCAATACATAGACTTCAGTTTCTGTTTTCATTAGAATGCCATTCCTGTCTATGAGTACCTTACTGAGTTAACATCGAATCAGCCACACTCCTGCACTATATAAATTACGCAACTATTTTGTAGACCGTTCTCACATACAGTACATTGTCTGTAGGCGAAAAGCTAAACTTCCGTGACTTTCGTACTATCAGCGTTGTTAGAGCTGCTACTTGTGTCAGGATCTGAGTTATCTACGTGGTTGTGTTCACCTTGATCTGCTGTGTTACTTGCTAGCGAATTATCGTCAGCCTTAGCTTCTGTGGGCGGCTCCTGTTTACACGACAATTCATCTTGTTGTCCTTGTTGACCCGCACAAGTAGCTTTATCGATGTTGCTGTTTACAAGAGCAGGCGGATTCGGATCGTTGCTACCAGGTTCTACAGCATCACTAGCGTACTGACGATTCTGATCAATGCTAGCAGAAACGGCAGATGGCACATCGTAGTGGACAACAGTTGTCTCATCGTAGTGGACAGTAGTTGGCACATCATACCGGACATCATCTTTCTCAGAAGCGGTATCCAGTGATAGGGCGATATTACCAACACCTGTTGCGGCCTGCCCTGCTTTCACGTTGTCTTCGCTTTGATTCACGTTTGCAGAATTATTTGATAGCACGTTTGCGGGAGATGATTTACGTCTACGACTGATCACGATAATAACAGCGATGAAAACGCAAAGTAGCAAAAGTCCAATGACTGTTCCTATACCAATCCATATCCCAGATGAAGTAATGCTATTGACATTTGCGCCCGGTTTTCTTGCCAAGTTGGGATTACCTCCCGGAGCTGTCGTGGTGTTAGAATTATTCCCGATAGAAATGGCTCCGTCCGTTCTATCTGTATCAGTTTGATTATCATCACCTTTGTCGTCATTGCTAAAGACATTTTCACGGTCAAAATGAGTTGGTTTCTCCGTTTCGTTAACCTCGTTCTTGCTGGTGGTCTGAGGTTTACTAGACTCAGAACTTCCATCTGTTTTGTAATCGTCTGTTGTACCACTCGATGCAGTGTTGCCGTCAACCTGCTGTGGAGGTGTGGAAATTGACTGAGTAGTTGCAAATGACGTTGCCGTCGACGTACTCGTTGTCTGGGTCGGTGTGCTGGTCATGTAGGTTGTTGGTTCACCGCTCCCTGTCCCTGACTCAGGCTGCACTGCAGAACCCGAAGGGCAGTCATCGTCTTCATCGTCGCAGTCCGACGAGTGACCACTTGTTGCGATGTCTTGTTGATTGCTGTTGTCACTAATAATCGATCGCTTTTTCAAGTTAGAGTAAGTAAAATCTTGGCACACCGTACAAAGTACCCTCGGAGGATAGTGCGAAACAGTGTTTTCGTACGACACTCTCAAGATGCACACTTCAGGGCTGTCTTTCGACGTGCGTGCTAATTGTATCACTTTCCGTGTGGAGAATTCGATATCGTCGCGTACCATTGTACATCCAGTAACATCGCCAATTCGAACAGAGCGATGAAAATCGACGAGGCAAGAACTAGACAAATATGCGTACGGATGACTTCGATGAATGTGAATAATGCTACCATAAATAGACGCGCCGTGTCCTCCATCTGCTGTCACTGTAGCAATGGTGTCAAACATTCGGCCAATACACATTTGCACGGGTGCGAGCTGGGACGGTTGATCCTCAACTGTACCGCAGCGTAAGCACTCTGCGTGCACTAGGGCTGGCCAGAAACTGTTGCCTAGGCCACGCACTTTTATCGGTGTCTTCTGCGAGTCGGTTAGCTTGAATGCTATTTCGAGACCGCCACTGGCCATACTTCCTGCTTGAATAGCAATAACCGGACCGTCGACGTTGTAGGACAGACTTCGTTGCTGCATATCATGATCGTTCACTTTTACACCTACTAGCTGCAGTCGGTCGCGAGCCAGCGTTACAGTCAATTTCCATCCATCTATTGGCATTTTCAGCGATATGGTTAGGTCTAGTTCGTACTCCAGTGCATTCTTTCTCCGTTGAATTGTCAATCGACAGCCAACAGTTGTGATGTAACGTTCATTGGTGGGTACACCGACGTTCTGATTGCAACTCTGCTGATAGCCTCGCTGGCCATGTAAAGTCACGCAATGAACATAGTAAAACGTAGCAACAAAAATCAGAAGTGCTCGTACCATGGCGAAACCAGGTGACTTAGTGGTGACTCTTGTGCCAAGTATCTGATATGAGGGCAATGTGGGGTGACCTTTGAGAAACGCGTTGTCCGATGCCAACAAGTGATTGTGTCAGCATCAAATAGAAGCTGCTAAAGACGTACTAATAATAAACTGCGATCACATCTAACGTGTTACAACCGCTCCCAGGCGCCAGGGTGCTACCATTATCCGTAAGACAAGACGTACATATCATCATCCTCAAGTACAGTTGAAAAGCAGCGGATTTCGAACTTCTTTCCGTTGCTAAAAACCACCTATTTCGATTTTCGTCAGGTGAGAAGCACGGTTTAGCAACCACACCTGATATACTCTAGGCTAATCCAAACGCGTGACCGGATTAGGGACCCGTTTTGAATAAGTCTCCAGACAATACGACAGAACACGTTCCTCAAACGTGCTCTAAGGTCTTACGACTGATACAGTTGAGACGGTGTCAAACCTTGAACGTCTACTTCGAATGCCCATTTTCAGCTTCGAAACATTGCAAATTTAAGAGGCCGTACGTAATATGAGATGCAAATACATGTGATCATGATAAGCCTATGGTGCTGCAGAAACATGGCAACCTGAGATTAATTAAGTAGCTTACTTATACACCACTAATTCTTATCCTAAGTTTAGAGCTTGCATAGGTTCAAACAATTAGGTAAGGAATTTACTGGGTCTCTGGCCTAAAAAGTGAAATAAGTATCTATTCAACTGCAATTGAACTTTCTGAAACTTACGTACCTGTAACTTGAAAAAAATTGCGTAACTGCATGAGTACATGCTTGTATTCTGAGTACAGCTTTGACCTAACTTAATTAGATATAACAGTGAGGCACACTTTTATTGTTGTACTGCTGCTATAGTGAGTGACCATCACCAGCGTTTCTTGAAATAGTAGAGTCTGACAACAATATACTGGTGTATCACCAAGTTAACCGACAATGAGTATGAATACTAGTGAGCAAATACAGCTAGGCAAGTGACATATAGTCT
Source organism: Corticium candelabrum (assembly GCF_963422355.1). Taxonomy (NCBI): domain Eukaryota; kingdom Metazoa; phylum Porifera; class Homoscleromorpha; order Homosclerophorida; family Plakinidae; genus Corticium; species Corticium candelabrum. The sequence continues at coordinate 7,350,534 of NC_085099.1, forward strand.
AGAAATATTTTGTGTATTGATATAGATTGTAGTACACTGCAGCATCCTTACCCGACACCACAAGTGATACAGAAGTTGGCTGTGCATGTCTATAGGCATTCCACACATACAAACTTCAGTAATTATTGGATCCCAACTTTCATATCAAAGCATTGAGTCCTACACTACAAACTCTATTGAAAGAATACCTTCTTCTGTGTTGTGTTGACTGTCTTGTGCTACTTGTTCTCTGAGCTTAGAAAGCTTAATTTGGTTTGCTGCCTTGCAGTGGGGTAAGGTAGCACCTAGTCTCGCGTGCCAGACCTTCGGCGTACGCGGGGGGACAGGTCTGGGTGATCTCGTCTTCACAGACCTGGCATGGGAGACTAGGCAACACCAGGGGAATTTTCTTATTCACAAAATCTGAATGCAGTAGGTTTGATCCTGCATGGCAAGAAACCTCATTTGCTGTAAATTCCATGCACATATTTCTGTTTCTAGGAACACCTGATTTGCAAGTTGTGTAGGTAGGAAAGTAAATTTATTTCTGACTAGTCCAACACTTTAGTTCTGCTACCATCCCAATTCAAACTAGCTGTACTGCAGTGACAGATCCAGAGAGTGGTTGAAGGGGGCACAAGTGACTACAAGCGTGAATACACATCAGGACAGGTATAATTATGAACCAGTTAGGACATATGTATGTTACTTACTGTTTTATTGCAAGTTAATTGAATGGCAACTTTTAAATCGTCTCCTATACAACAATATTCAGTTCATTCATTTGGACAAGCACACATCAATAATTCTCCTACATTATAACGTCATTTCAATTGATTTCTTCATCTATAGGGGATCAACAAGAAGCATTCGATCATCTCGATCCGGACAAATGAGTCAATCACCGTGATGTAGTCCTTGTGCACAAAAGAATAGGCAGCTACTAGGTCGTTGAGCCTGTCCTCGCTCATAGACGGAATCATAGTTCTGTGAAGCTCAATTTTGACAAACGCGAGGGCTGAGTACTTCTTTCAACATATTGAACTGCGGCCGTAGTCACAGGAGCCACAAGAAGAATATTTAAAATAGTATGCATGTTTGGGTAGATACTTTGCTCAGTGGCCTAGAGTGTATCTGATACCTCCTTGGCAGCTCGATCACACGCTAGCTGGTCTGCATGTGTCGTCATTCCCAGGGCTTATGGAAGCTATGACGCAACGCTTTGCTTAGATTTACTATTTTAGTATCGCTGCGAAGGCTAAACCCTGCAGTTGCGGACAAGAAATATTGCCAGAGGGCGCTGCTGAATTCGAAGAGGAGGACTCGTGCTGATTGTGCCTGGCCATGCCTGGATTGCCCTGTACTGCTTACATGTAATAACAGTATGATCATAAATTGACATCCCATAGATATAATTAACTATCAGAAATGTGACTGTACTGTCACAGTGTGTAACTGCATATTCTTCACTATGATATTTCTTTCTAGTCTAGTCTTCTAGCTTGTAGCTATTGTAAGACTTCAGAATAAAGATTATACTACGCAAGTAGCTACTACTTAAACTGACCAGTTTCCAGTTGTAGTTGAGCCTTTAGCGCGCGCTATAAGTTCTCACACAATTCTGTAACGCCAGTTTTGTAGTTCGGCTGTAGCTTACCTTGCTTGTTTTTCAAATCAATTTATCTGCAGCATCTACACAGTTCCACAAGTGTGCCAAAAAAGTCTAGTAGACCAGGTGTAGATCACCCTGCTTCTTTACTTGCATTTGAATCTCACTTGCAGATTCGATCCGCCTCTCTTCACTTGTACACGTGTAATGACGGCTTTTAGGAAGAACTGTCTAGTTTTCAAGAATCAACTATTTAGAACATCATTCCAATCATCAATCAGACAGACCTTGTTGCCTGTAACGATTGTGCGCATGCTCCTCTTCGGCGGAAAGTTCAAACTTCTATCCGACCAGTTCGGCTATATCTCTTTCATGAATGTGTATGTAGGCTTCCTATGGCCGAAAGCTCGAGACTAAGAGTTAGCGAGCTACGAGATGCGCATGATCGACGTAGTTTTATCGAGTCACGACGGCCAAGAGGCTACAGAAGACTTGCAGATCAGTTACATCGAGTGGCGGACTCTCTCCAATCAACCAATAAAAAACTAAACCAAGCAGACGAAATGTTTGAAAGTTACAAAGATTTGACGCAGAGACAAGAAGAGGAGATTACAGATGTACGTAAGTCCCGCCACAATTGGATGGTGGGTGTTGGATTTCACGTTCATCCGACGTAGGCAAGGCGTGGCGTTATTACGCTTCGACCATCGTGTTTCGTTACGTAAACTTGCATTTATAGGACTAATTATTTATAGTGTTTGAAGGCTGCACGGCGGGAAAATAAATATAGCATATCCTACCACAGTGATGAGTGCGGAGTTGAAATTTGATTGCAAGCTCATATTTTAGGCCATTTTTATTTGTTTAATTAATTAATCAAGTATTAAACGTGAACAAAAGAGCTGTTGATGTGTAATTAGGTTAAAATCAGCGTAACAGACTATGGTACTACAGTACTTATTACACTTATTGTGCATAATAGGCTCATTATGTCTTGTTTCTCTACATTTTTGCCAAGAGTACATGAACTGACATTGCACTTAATTGGTGAGGAATGAATATAATTTTAATTTACGTATTTGCCTTGCATTTTTGTTATTGTATCAAATATGAGTCTGGTCTGAGACTAGATATCCCAGATGAGCTACTTACTTAAGTGCTTGGCTAGGAACTTAGAGCACATAGTGCTTGGTTTATTTGCTGTTAGAATGGATTAGATTTGGCTATACTGATAGAAAATACAGTACTTTTATGATGCATTTTGTTTACCAATTTTAGTAGTATGCATAACTGTCACAGTAACTGTATGATCACTACTATTTCTGGTGTGTGTGTGTGTGTGTGTGTGTGTGTGTGTGTGTGTGTGTGTGTGTGTGTGTGTGTGTGTGTGTGTGTGTGTGTGTGTGTGTGTGTGTTATGCACAAACAGTGGATATGGACAAACTGGATGTCTAGTTTTTCCGGCTAGTTTTAGGGTTAGGGTTAGGGTTGTTGTTAGGGTTAGAATTTCATGATTTGTAATGGTGATCCATGGTTTGTACAGACTATCAACAATGGATTGTGTCGGGCAATCCATGGATTGTCCAAATTCGCACTTTGTGCACAACATATATATATATATATATATATATATATATATATATATATATATATATATATATATTCTTTATGTGTCTAAGCAGCATCAAGCAGCAAACCCCTGGGTGCCATGCCAATAGCTTTCGCTTTACATCAACTGTTTACATGCTGTAGTATGCAACAGGCAGTGGTCTGATTGCCGATCAATTTTAACATTGCAAGATTACAATACTTGAGTTGTCTTGTTGCTAGTAAAGGAGCTTTGAGTTGTGCTACTTCAATAGAAATACACTATTAGTATGCTGTTGTGCACACAGCAGGTTTCCTCATAATGTAGCATCTAGCTACCAAAGTTGTTAGATGAGCAGCATGCCATTTATTATAGCTGTGTATTTGTGAACCATACAGGCTATATAGTCTGTTTTTATATTTATCTGTTGTTAGTTATTTCATAAAGTATTGCAAGAGTTGATATGCGTTGCTTCATTACTGTTTATTAGACTCTTATTGTTCTTACTGCATACATTACACTGTATTTGATGTTATTTGACAAATAAGTAATTACTTTTTTACATTCTCACTTTGGAAAGACAATGTCAGCAACATTTCTTCATTTGGTCAAGCTGTGTAATCTGTAGTTGAGACATGATATGTTTTGTGCAGCTTGAACATGAGTTAGAACAATCAGATTATGAGCTGGAACAGACAAGGTGAAACAAAACTAAATTTTACTTATGTGTACTGTAGTTTAGTTGTCTGTTGATGTTAATGATATTGCATAGAGCAAGGGTTAAACGGCAATCTGTTGTACAGTTTGCTGAAGACAATTTGTCATCTTCAGATGATACTGATATCAGCCAAAGGTGAGTAGTATGTTATGTCAAGATACAATTTTACAATAGTGATAAGTTTTGTCAACAGGAGGCAACGTCATGCTGAAAACATAGCAACTCTTGTGGATCGTAGACGTAAAGGTTGGTCATAGTGTGTATATTAATAATTAAAGTCTTAATGTATTGGAAGGCTTAAAATTCACAGATACAAGCTGGAAATTATAATTCGCACCCATAGTTGGTTGTACTTGTGGAATTTGAAACAACATTCACAAGTTCAAATTTCATTGATTTGCAACATCATGACTGAAACCTTTTTTTGTAACTAGGCATTAGCACAGCTAGCAACTTGTCATGTTGTTCATTCATATTCCTCATTAGAAATGTGAGCACATAATAGTAATATCACCGCCGTGGCTTAGTGGTTAGCAACAATGGCTGCCACTCCATGGTTTGGGGGTTCAAACCCCAGTGACGACAGTAAATTGTGAAACTTGTCTGTCTTTCTTTCTCATGTTTCTCTAGCTTTATCCATGAGACTATGACTCGTTTCAGTCGTTGGTGAGTTTCTGTGGTCTGGCGAACGGTTCGTTGACGATGACGTCCAGTGCTTTCCTGGTGGTCGTTGATATCCACTAGGCATGCTGTATTGAGTACGCGGTCACCGTAATGCCTGCAATCTATATCGAATTGGCTAGTCATTGATCGCCGTATGGACTACACGGAAACATGTACCCTGCTGGGCTCACCTGCCGGGTTGGTGGGCGCCCAGATGGGGGTAAAGACCCCACTTGCCCATTATGGAGGGGCATAACAACACATAGTAATAATAGTAATAATAGCTATACCCTAGTGGTTAGAGTTTTGGTTCTCTGACCATGATGGCCTGGGTTCAATTCTGGGTGGCGACAGCAATATAACGAGTCTGTTGGTTCTTTCTCACTGTCTATTTGGCATGTTTGTGAGAGTTGTTTCTGTTGATGTGGAGTTTTTGTGATCTGGCATGGGGATCGTTGGCAATGAGGATAAGTGCTTTCCTGGATATCTACTGGACGTGTTTTTAGAGCTGGCGAAATCCTCGTAGTGCACACAATCAATAATCAATAAGTCAGTTACTAGCGCCATATGGATTACACGGAAACATGTACTTCTCTGGGACTTACCTGCCGGGTTGGTGGGCACCCATTTGAGGGTAAAGACCCCACTTACCCTACTTAGATGGTAATGACCTCATAATAATGACGAGAGTAATGGTATCCAACACAGCACTCAGTGTGGAAAATAGGGTATTATTTTGGCTCGGACAGACTGAGCCTAAGTAGGACATTCTTGTATGGAGTTGCCTGTCTAATTAAGTGCTCCCTTACTACAGCCATTTTGCATGTACTTTTTACAACCAACTTGCAGAGAGAAATGGCGTTAAGGCAGCTGAAGTTTTCTCTTGATAAAGCATGCTAGGAGGTACCTAAGGTCATGAATCAGCTTAACGGGTTACACCGTTGGAAAGGCCATCACGTGGTAATAGACAATGTTTACACTATCATATATTTGTATGGGTGGATGTTTTGTCTAAATACGTCTCAACACTGGTGCAGTATTTGGTCCGACAAACAACACATTTGGTGGGACATAGTCTTATGTTCTACCGTTATTTTCCACACTGGCACTATGCGGGAGAAGCTCCGTTGTGAATACTTTAGCAGAGTGAAGATGGTTCTCAGGATCGAGCTGTATAGCCGGAACAAAATTCTGGCCATTAACGCATTTGCACTGCTGGTTCTCACTTATGGTTCTGGCGTCATTCATTGAAGGACCAAGGACCTGCAGCAACTTGATCGACAGACCAGGAAACTTCTCTCTATGCACGATGTCTACCATCATGTGGCAGACGTTGACCAACTGTGCGCTTCGTGCACCAAGGGCAGTTGAGAGTTACAACAGATTGAGTCGACGTATCAATCTTGTATTGTGGGGTTGGACTGTTACCTTCATAACAGCTCTGATCTCTTCATGCAAATGGTACAGGAGTGTGATGCTAGCAAGTCCTCTCATTCGATTCAAAGGGAAGTTTCTGTGGTATTTACGATGACGTTCAGTGCTTTCCTGGTTGTCATCGATATCTAATAGGCACGCTGTTCCGAGTTTATGGTCACCTTCATGCCTGCAATCTGTATTGAATTGTCTAGTCATTGATCGCTATTTGGACTACACAGAAACATTTACCCTACTGGGCTCATCTGCCGGGTTGGTGGGCACACAGATGGGGTAAAGATCCACTTGCCCATTATGGAGAGGCATAATGACACAATAAGGACTTGGTATGAGCACAACATTTTGCATTGAGATGTCAGTCTCGCTTGCAGCTTCTGCAGTGTAGGCCTGGAGACAGTTGACCACATTGTGGCAAGCTGTAGTGCTCTGGCACCGATAGACTACATGGATCGACACAATCAGGTGCCTCCATTATCCATTGGGACATTTGTCGTCATTTTGGGATGCCAGTAGAGAGCAAATGGTACCGGCATCATCCTGATAGGCTTGTCCTACAGTACTGCTAGGAAGATCGGTACAATTTTAACAGCACCAAAGAATTTCCGTTTTCTGGCATCCACTACCACCTGATCACGACCCGGCATATCCAAAACAACACCCAGATGATTGATAATTTTCTGACACGACAATGTAATTCCATTTGCTGAAAATTCTGGAAAATCACGTGATGATGTACCACTTTATGAACCCTATTACAGACTTTTCTTGGCATTGATTTTCAAATGGTGAGCATTGGCATATTGCACACAAGTATTCATAATTTTTGCAGACCAGTCTCAGTAGAAGAAATAAGCAAGAAATCATCAGCATAACACCCTAAAAACATGTTGCTGATCTTGGCACCAACACCAGATTTTCTGAGATCTCCCAATAAATTGTCCATTTAAACATTGAAAAAGCATGGAGATAAAACACTACCTTGATGAACACCATTACAGGCATTAAAATGTTCTGAAAGATTGTCATCCCACTTTATCTGCATAGATTGCACATTGTACCAATTGGCAAATATCTGTGCAAGATACTCTGGTGTACCAAGTCGTAATAGTTTACTGAACAATTTACCAATTACAAAGAGCATGAAGTCTGTAAAGAAGAACATGCTTAAACGCTTTTGATACAACGAAAGATACATTTTTACTTAAATAATCTTCTCAAACTATTCATTGCATCAAACAACTTATCACACCTTGGTTTACCTGCAGATTGCCATAACTTATAACTTGCCCTAGCATTGCCTTTCAACACTTTAAGTTAGTAGTCCCATCCCAACGCCTTTGCATTACACTAATACCTCGGTTATCCAGCCTTCGAAGTTCCTGGCACCTCGATCTACCGGGCAGTCCCAACGATCACGTGTGAAAACGTTTTACATGAATGCGCATGCGCAATTTTGCATCCATGGAAATGGTAACTAGTAAGCGGAGGCGGTCTCTGCCCTTACACTTGAGAAAAAGATAAAAATCATAAGTGAAATCGAGAAAGGGAAGTCTCAACGTCATGTAGTTGTGATTTTTGAACTGCCGAAGCAACTGTTGGAGACATTTGGAAAGATCGAGAAAAGATCACTTGTCACGTGTTCGGTGCAGAGGACCCGACTGTCGCCAAGCGTCGGTGTATTGTATGCGGATCACAGTTTCCTCTCTTGGCTATCGGTGTGGTAATTAACCCTCTGAGATATGGATATTTCCCAGTTACAAACAGTGCCCGGTCTTGAGGTGCCCGGATAACAGAGGTATTAGTGTACTTGTCTTCCCATAAGTATACACCTCCTGCTTGCCTTCATTATTGAACTAACCACGGCATCAAAATACAACTGTATAACCTCCTTGTGGTTTCCCAGCTAGGCTCATTATATACGGCTGCCTCATCAGCAGGAATAACCAAATTCTCTAATTCCATTTCCAAACATTGCCTATATCTGAATAGATCCTCAGAACAAGCCTTTCTTTACAACAGTCTTTTCTTTCTGGTCTTTGACTCAGCCATTTTATTTACCTCATCAACCTTAATGTCACTACACCAAGAGATTGGCCAGTGATCAGAACACATACATACTTATACCATCTCTTATCTCAAAGTCGGATGCACTACTATATCAACCAAGGATTAAAACACAGACATAGTTGATCCATGACTCCTTAGAAAATCAGCACTATGCCATGTAAACATATATTACTGGCCACTTGGGGATCAGACAAACCCACAGAAATATGATTGTCATTGTCCAAGAAAGACATAGACGGCTTTGAGAATTTTCCAGATTTACGCAGATCAGCATTAAAGTCACCCAAGACTAATCACATACTTCTGTACCCAATGTCCCATCCAGATATCAGAATTCCATATTGGAATCGTCTAAGCTTTAGAGTCACCATACTCTGTAGGCATGTAAATTGAAATAACCAAGATTATTCCAGAGCAAGAACTTAATCACACAGGAACTATACATTCAGAAGCAGTTTTTACGGGAGAAATTAAATGATCATGTCGTTTATGCCACAACAAGGCAACACTTCCATATGGTCAACCAGATGAAATATGAATAATCACCATGGGAGAGGTAGAACAAAACATAACATCATCTTCCAAAGATGCAAAACAAGGACAGCTCAGTAGAATGGAGCCACTGCTCTTGTTACATATAACTGAGGTTTCTTTAGCTCACCAGATACTAGGAAAAAGACCACAATGGCAGCAATGTATTCAGTCAATTATTAGACAACTCAACTTAACCGTGACAGTTGCAAAGGTGAGCGAGCAAACTTGTATTGGTCATGCCTTGCTTACATGTGTCGTTTTACAGTATCTAGTTTATACTCGTCAACATTCTTGCTTTGTTGAGAAATTCCTGATTTTTAACATTGAATGTTGTCGCCTTGATTTACTTCATATTGCTACCCTGGAGACATCCTTTTGGGTAAATCATTGTTTTGGAACAACAAAAATTTCAAAACTCATAAACAGCTGCCTTTACAAATGGAAATCTGAGATTGATTTGTGTCATTATGCAGCCCTTTGCTTGGATTTACTGTGAAACAACAGCCTATTTGAAATAATTGAGGTATGGCAGTTGATAATAGCCTGATGTGGCTATATTTGCCACAGACATATTAATTTAGCTTAAGTTATATGTTTTTCAGGCTAATTTTTGTGTTTTATGCATTGGCAGTTTGTACAGTATTTGTAAATATTAAACAGTGAAAGATATGCTGTTATTATGGCTTTACAGATTGCTATTGCTTTGTGCTGGCAAGTTTGCAATATGAGCTGCAAATTTTCAAATTGCATATATTCTCTCTTGAAAATATTCTTAATTTTGAGGCTTTATTAGGTAGTTGTAGTTCTTTTGTTTCATTCAGCTCGTGAAAAGCGTCTTCAAGATGACTTGGATGATACAACAGAGTCAGTTTCAGTTGTTATGGTGTTTAATAAATTGTTTGCAGATTTGCAATTATTTATTTTGGTAGGGAACTTGACAAAGGAAGAGAGCAGCTTAATCGTTCACTTACTGACAGAAGACTTCTTGCCAGAAAAGTAATCAAAATGGAAGGTCACCTTAGTAAAGTGGAGCAGCACAGAGAAAGAGTCAGAGAGCAATAACATTAACAAAATTGATAAACTATTATTGGCATTAAAGGGTGTTGTTTGTTTGTAAACATAGGTTATGTCAGATCTGGAAGAAACAACCAGGGAACTAGATGTGCATGTTGGTCGAGAGGCTCAGCTGAGGAAACAGGTAATAAATTTGGCTGCAAGATACAATTTTGTGATGTATGCATATGTGTAGGTTGCTGACCTTAAATTTCATCTTAATCAAGCAAAACAGTATGAAGCAGAGAGGCAGTCTGAAGTGGTTGAACTGAAGCAGCAACATGATGAAACTCAGAGATTGAAACAACGACTTATTAAACAGCTGGAACAAACACAGATTCAGTTAGACAAGGTTGAAAGTGGAAAGCAAAATGTTGAAGAAAAACTAAAAAGGAGCGAGAATGATTGTAGCAAGCTAACTGAGGAATTGGAGCAAGTTATTACAAGGGAAGACATACTGCATGAGACCAACAAGAGGTTACTAGAAGCAAACAGAAAGACTGAAACCGATGCATCATCTAGACAGGAAAAGATGAAGAGGAGTTACAACAAAGCTCTTGACATGATTAGAAAGTTGGCTGTACATTGCATGCTTATCACATTTTGGAGGCCAGCGTAGTTGTTTAGGTATCGTGCTCGGCTACAGAGAGTTGAGAATAAGCTAAGACAGTGCCAGGAGAGTCGAGAAGAGATGCAGGTTTGGTGAGAATATATCATTGTTTTAGGTATTGCAAAATGAAGCTGTTTTATAGTGCAACCTTGAATATGCTATGGAGGTAAAGCGGAGACTTCAAAATGACATCGATGAAGGTTTACTGATGTTTTATTATTGCCCTACCTTATGGTCTTAGTTACTTCTGAAATGGTTTGGTCATGTGACTGTTGCTATGCTTTTGTATTGCAACTTCTTTGCTCAATTGCACTGTCTGACACTGTTGATAGGAAACATGAAATTAAGGCAGTTACAGCAAACCCTTGCAAATTTGCAGGTTATTAGTGGTCTCAATAAATAAACATTACAGATTATAGATGGTTTGTATCATCAGGATGAGTGTGCAGCAAAGAGTGATGAAACACAAGAATCAAAACTTGAAGTTGGCTTTCATATGTTTGTATTGTGTTGGCTCATAACATCTTTGCTAGCTTTTATTTTCTTTAGTTTAGTGGTCTTCGTTCTAAGCATAAGACTACTCTTGATGAGCTAGCAGAAATGAGGAAAAGGACAGAAAAGGTCAGTCTCAAGCAATTTGCTAGAACAATGTTTGTTCAGTAGACTAAGTGTGTGTATAATAATAGTAGTAGTAGTGAGGATTTTCAATCCAAACGCGGACTCTCACTGCACAAACAAAATTGCATCCTGTTACAGAAATCAGGAACAAGAGAAGAAACGGAAATATGAGGAACGGGTTTCGGCAGTGGAACTAACTTCTTTCACGCCAATCATACTGTCATGCACATGTGGATGTAGCAAGACACCACAACATTCCTGAAGAGATTAGCTTCTTTACTATCTCACAAGAAAAACATGCTGTAGAGCCAAACACTCAACTGGATTCGTTGCCGCCTTAGCTTTGCCCTTCCGCGACCATGCATCATGTCTCTCAGGGGATCTAGAGTAAAGTTCAGAGGCTCAACAAATGACAGCAACATTCTGCTGGCAACAGCAGAAGGACACTTTAGATCATTGCCTTAGTATTATACACACATATTCGATTTGTTGAAATACACCAGGTTTCCCCAATAGTAGTAGTAGTAGTAGTAGTAGAAGTTACTTTGATCTGCAGTTATGTGTCTCAGAGGGTGAAGATCCAGAACAAAGCGCCCAATCTTTAACAACAGTATACTCTTGGCTTCTGCTGAGAGTGATTTGTCTTACTGTTAATTGAATATATCATGTCTCTGGGCATGCAGAATGTTGCTACCTAGTTGTTGTGTTTCCTTACAGTCGTAGTAATAAACTTTGTGGACACATTAGTGTATGTATATTTTATTCATAGTATATGTACGTAGTACTTTTATTCAAATACACTATGTCTCTCAGTAGTAGTAGTAGTAGTAGTAGTAGAAATCCGAGATATGTTTTCTCATCTGTTGTCTGATGTCTGTCATGATGTGGAAACGGAGCCCACGTTGCAATCACTAAGTGGAGAGACGTTCTCTTTACGTTCAAGCAGTCGAGATGATGATGCAAGATTAGACATTTCGGCAAGAGGTTTTTGGGGAGGAAGATTTGAGAAGACATATTTTGATGTCCGGGTGTTTAACCCCAATGCCACCTCGTACACATGTTTTGAAGTTGCATCATGCTATAGAAGACAGGAACAAGAGAAGAAAAGGAAATATGAAGAAAGACTGAGAAAAGTAGAAAATGCTTCCTTTACACCTATTATCCTTTCTTGCACTGGTGGCATGAGCAAGCTTACAACGTCATTTACCAAAAAGCTGGCCTCAATGATATCTGAGAAAAAGGACACTCCATACGGTAGCGTGATCAACTGGCTAAGATGTCGACTCGGGTTCGCACTCCTAAGAGCTTCCATAATGTGCATCAGGGGCAGCAGGTGCAAACGCTACGTCAGGCCGGAAAACAATATTCTCCTGGCTACGTCTGAGGGGCACCTGGCCTCCTCAGCTTAGTGACTTTACTGTACATGACATAGTAGTAGTAAAAGTTGTACTATTGTATATGACAGTAATTGTTTAGTAGTAGTAATAGTTTATTGCCATTCGCTGTAGGTTGCCGTTTGTGTATACGTAGTCTGCTATTGTTTCAAATACACCATATCTTCTCAGTAGTAGTAGTAGTAGTAATAGTAGTAGTAGTAGTATATTACTCAGCAAAAGCATCCACCGGTCATGCCCATACTACAAAAGCCACTACAACGGCACTCAACACAACACTATATCAATCCATTCAATTAAACAAACCCACTTAAGTCAACGTCACAATCTACTTAGTGAGGCAAGCCTCACTGTTGATTAAATCCATGTCATGACATTTTAGTAGACTGAATTGAATGACATTTACAATGAAGTTGTTTTCTGGAAGAAAAATTTATTCCTGTTGCCATCTGGAAAAGCTGGAAAGGAGTTTGTATCAGAAATGTCAAGGCTGATTGGAGCATTTGCAAATGCTACAGCATTGGAAGGTATTGCTCTTAAGGCGGTAGTAGTCCTGCAAATGCTTCTACTTCAAAAGCCCTCTGCCAAGTCCAAGTCACATGAACATATACGAAATCTTCAGAGGCGTTTGGAACTATGGAAAAATGGAAGATTTGAGGACCTGCTGTGTGAAGGTCGATCACTTCAACAACGTTTGCATAAGTCATGCCATGTTTCAGAAGAACAAATAACAAGAGTTTTTACACGTCTTATGATTCAAGGCAAAGTTAAGAGTGCATTGCGGTACCTATCAGACAATGCCAAAGGAGGTGTTTTGTCACTTATTGAAACTGTTGAAGGGAGTGGCGGTTTAACTGCAAAAGAACTATTGCATTTGAAGCATCCCAAACATCAACCAATATGTGAATCTGCATTGCTTCGTGGTCCTGTCAATGACATACCAAAAGTCATTTTTGACAGGATTGATGGCTCTGTCATCAAGTCTGCAGCTTTGTGAACTCAGGGTGCTGGCGGGCCTTCCGGAGTTGACTCTGTTGCATGGAGAAGATTTTGCTGCTCATTTCACAATCAGTCGACTGAATTATGCAATGCATTGGCTGCTCTGACAAGACGCATTTGTACGGAATTTGTTGACCCAAGAGGAATCTAAGCACTAGTAGCTTGTCGACTAATCCCATTGGACAAGTCTCCTGGTCTACGTCCAATTGGTATTGGAGAAACGTTCAGAAGGATCATTGCCAAATCGATAATGTCTATAGTGAAGGATGATGTCTGCTGTTGTTCAGGGCCTTTGCAAGCATGTGCTGGTCAAGAAGGAGGATGTGAAGGAGCTGTTCATGCAATGAGAGCAATATTTGAAGATGATGCTACAGACTGTGTTCTGTTGGTAGACGCAAGTAATGCGTTCAATGCTTTGAACCGTCGAGTTGCTTTGCACAATGCTCACATACTATGCCCTATTATTGCAACAGCTTTAATTAACACCTACAGAGTTGACATATTGATGTGTGTGATTGGAGGAGAGACTATACAGTCATCTGAAGGTACTACACAGGGTGACCCTCTGGCCATGTCAATGTATGCGATTGGCATTAGTCCTCTCATCACCAAAGTTATGGGTACGTGCAAGCAAGTTTGGTTTGCTGATGATGCTACTGGGGCAGGATCCATTAAGAATGTGAGAAAATGGTGGGATGCTATTACAGAGCATGGACCAGAATTTGGCTATTTTGCTAATGCTAACAAAACATGGCTGATCGTGAAAGAAAACAAGCAGGAGCAGGCAAGAGATATTTTTGGAGACACTTCTGTTCAGATAACAACATCAGGAAGAGACACCTTGGTGCTGCTCTTGGTAGTTCATCCTTTGTTGAAGAATATGTCAGCAGAAAGGTGGATAAATGGGTCATGCAAGTAAAACGCTTGTCAGAGATTGCATTAACACAACCACATGTTGCTTATTCTGCATTTACTCATGGCTTGTCATGTCAATGGTCATACATATCAAGAACTGTCGAAAACATCTCTTCCATGATGCAGTCGCTCGAGGAAGCCATTCGTAATTATTTCATTCCTGCCATAACCGGCCAGCAACATTGTAGCCAAGACGTGAGAGATTTGTTGGCTCTACCTTGTCGACTTGGAGGTTTAAACTTGACTAATCCAACTCACACGTCCGATGTTGAGTTCAAGTCTTCCTGTCGTATCACAGCACCATTAGCAGCTCTCATAATACAACAAGAACAGTGCTACAATGTGGCTGTCGAAGCTGTTCAGAAAGAAAAGTCTGCCACAAAATTTGAAAAAACGGGCTTCTCAGAAACAAGCTTTAGTAGAAATAGAAGCTAATTGCCCAGCATCTATGAAACGATGCGTTGAACTTGCCTCTGAAAAGGGTGCATCAAATTGGCTATCCGTTTTACCGGTTGAAGAACATGGTTTTCATTTGAGCAAAGGAGATTTTCGTGATGCTTCATGCATGCGCTATGGTTGGATGTTACCAAATCTACCTTCAAAATGTGTCTGTGGATCTGCTTTCAACGTTGACCATGCAATGGTATGTTCTAAAGGTGGCTTTCCGACGCTAAGGCACAATGAAATTAGGGATATAACTGTCGATCTTTTGACTGAAGTGTGTCATGATGTAGCGATAGAACCGATGTTACAACCTCTGACTGGAGAAAAGTTTCAGAAGAAAACAGTGAACATGTCTGACGAGGCTAGACTTGATCTTTCAGCGAAAGGAGTCTGGACAAAAGGAGACCGTGCATTTTTTGATGTAAGGGTATTTTACCCAAACGCGCGCTCCAATAGTCAAGGCTCTTTGAGATCAGCATTCAACATCCATGAATGTGGAAAAAAACGTGAATATGCGCATCGAGTACTGGAAGTGGAACATGCCAGCTTCACTCCGTTGGTTTTTTCCTCTACCGGTGGAATGGGCTCTGAAACTTCCACCTTCTACAAACATCTTGCCAGTTTAATTGCCAACAAAACTGAAAAGAAATATAGCTCAGTGATGGAACTTCTGAGATGTCGGATCAGCTTTTCTCTAATAAGATCATCTGTTTTGTGCATTCGCGGAAGTAGATCAGCCAAGCACAGGCCTCTAAAATGTCATGACATGGATTTAATCAACAGTAAGGCTTGCCTCACTAAGTAGATTGTGACGTTGACTTAAGTGGGTTTGTTTAATTGAATGGATTGATATAGTGTTGTGTTGAGTGCCGTTGTAGTGGCTTTTGTAGTATGGGCATGACCGGTGGATGCTTTTGCTGAGTAATAAACTACTACTACTACATTTTAGTAGTAGTAGTAGTAGTAGTAGTAGTAGTAGTCAATCACTAAGTGGAGAGACGTTCTCTTTACGTTCAAGCAGTCGAGATGATGATGCAAGATTAGACATTTCGGCAAGAGGTTTTTGGGGAGGAAGATTTGAGAAGACATATTTTGATGTCCGGGTGTTTAACCCCAATGCCACCTCGTACACATGTTTTGAAGTTGCATCATGCTATAGAAGACAGGAACAAGAGAAGAAAAGGAAATATGAAGAAAGACTGAGAAAAGTAGAAAATGCTTCCTTTACACCTATTATCCTTTCTTGCACTGGTGGCATGAGCAAGCTTACAACGTCATTTACCAAAAAGCTGGCCTCAATGATATCTGAGAAAAAGGACACTCCATACGGTAGCGTGATCAACTGGCTAAGATGTCGACTCGGGTTCGCACTCCTAAGAGCTTCCATAATGTGCATCAGGGGCAGCAGGTGCAAACGCTACGTCAGGCCGGAAAACAATATTCTCCTGGCTACGTCTGAGGGGCACCTGGCCTCCTCAGCTTAGTGACTTTACTGTACATGACATAGTAGTAGTAAAAGTTGTACTATTGTATATGACAGTAATTGTTTAGTAGTAGTAATAGTTTATTGCCATTCGCTGTAGGTTGCCGTTTGTGTATACGTAGTCTGCTATTGTTTCAAATACACCATATCTTCTCAGTAGTAGTAGTAGTAGTATACATTTCAACAAACTAAATAACATACAACACTATAAGTGACAGATATACGCACGCAGCAAAACAAACAATTAAAAGTCAGTTACTACTTTATGTCATTACACTGTATGCTTAACTATTATCACAAGCTATAGTCACCACCTACTCATCTAGGTAGTAGTAGTAGTAGTAGTAGTAGTAGTAGTAGTTTATTACTCAGCAAAAGCATCCACCGGTCATGCCCATACTACAAAAACCACTACGACGGCACTCAACACAACACCATGTCAATCCATTCAATTAAACAAACCCACTTAAGTCAACATCACAATCTACTTAGTGAGGCAAGCCTCATTGTTGATTAAATCCATGTCATGACATTTTAGAGGCCTGTGCTTGGCTGATCTACTTCCGCGAATGCACAAAACAGAAGATCTTATTAGAGAAAAGCTGATCCGACATCTCAGAAGTTCCATCACTGAACTATATTTCTTTTCTTTTCAGTTTTGTTGGCAATTAAACTGGCAAGATGTTTGTAGAAGGTGGAAGTTTCAGAGCCCATGCCACCGGTAGAGGAAAAAGTAGTAGTAGTAGTAGTAGTAGTAGTAGTAGAATAATTAGCAAGGCTGTCCTGAGTGTGGTAAAGTCAGATATTTTGAACGTAGCCGGACCCCTACAACTCTGTGCTGGTCAGAACGTCGGATGCGAGGCTGCCATACACGCTATTCGAGGTATTTATGATGAAGATGAAACAGAGGCCGTGCTATTTGTAGACGCAACCAATGCTTTCAATACTTTGAACCGTCAAGTTGCTCTGGCTAACATATCTGTCAACTGCCCAGCCATCTTTCCAATCTTGGCCAACACGTATCGACAACCTTCTTCATTGTTTGTAGGTGGAGAAACGTTGCTTTCTAGTGAAGGAACAACTCAAGGAGATCCCTTAGCGATGCCAATGTATGCTCTGGCCACAATTCCACTTCTAAAGAGTGTGCAGACGAATGGTACAAAGCAGGTATGGTATGCAGATGATGCAGCTGCTGGAGGCTCGCTAGACTGTCTACATAAATGGTGGAACAGATTGGTTGACTTAGGTGCTATGTTTGGGTATCTTCCAAATCCCAAAAAGTCATGGTTGCTAGTGAAATCAGGAAATATTGACAAAGCTACACATCTCTTTGAAAATACCAATATCAACATTACTACAGAAGGACAAAAGTACCTTGGAGCTGCTATTGGAAACAAAGATTTCTGCAATAACTTCCTGCAAGAAAAGGTGACCAATTGGAAGTTACAAGTAGAGCGACTCAGTTGCATTGCCCAAACTCAACCACAAGCTGCTCACTCGATATTCACACGGGGTCTGATTGGACGCTGGAAATTTGCACTCAGAACCAATGAAAACTTTGCAGCGTACCTTAATCCTCTGGAGGAGGCGTTACGATCCAAACTGATTCCCGCCATAACCAATAGAAGTACTCCAGGAGACAAGATGAGAAGGCTTTTTGCATTACCACCTCGACTAGGCGGCCTTGGAATTGTAGATCCACGTTCGTTGACTTGTGAGCTGGAATACTCAAAGTTAATTTGTGCGCCACTGGTCAACCGAATTGTGCAACAAGAAACAAACCTGGATAACGTTCCTACCAAGCAGAATTCTATGAAAGCTAGCATTCGCCAGCAAAAACATCTAGCACAAAAGTCTCATTCTGAAATCACTGTCAATGATCTATCTGTGGAATTGAAACGTTCAGTTGAATTGGCCTGTGAGAAGGGTGCCTCCTGCTGGCTGACCGCAATCCCACTAGAGCAACACGGATTCACTTTGCACAAATCTGCGTTTCGGGATGCCCTGTGCCTCAGATACGGTTGGCACCCGTCCAACCTCCCAGACATATGTCCATGTGGATCTAAATTCTCAGTAGATCACTCTCTGTCATGTCCAACAGGAGGATACCCCAGCATCCGCCATAACGAGGTCCGCGATTTATTTACCAACTTGTTGACAGAGGTTTGCCACGATGTACACAAAGAGCCCGTTCTGCAACCTCTCAACGGCGAGGTGTTTCAAAAACGCTGTACTACCTCTGACGAAAATGCCAGACTTGATATTGCTGTCAGTGGATTTTGGGGTGGGCACTTCCAACGAACTTTCTTTGACGTCAGGGTCTTCAACCCTAATGCCTCATCCTACAAATCAGTGCAGATCCCGTCATTATATAAACGGCAGGAACAAGAGAAGAAAAGGCGATACGAGGAACGAATTAATAACGTGGAGCTTTCATCGTTCACGCCAATCATTTTAGCATGCACTGGAGGATGCAGTAAACTGACGTCTATTTTTTTGAAAAGACTAGCCTCACTTTTATCGGAAAAGCACCACACCGAGTACAGCACAACTATCAACTGGCTGAGATGTCGACTGTCATTTGCACTCCTTCGGGCCTGCGTGATGTGTTTGCGAGGATGCAGGTCCAAGCTTCACAGAACCTCAAGGGACTTCAACATTCTGCTGGAAGCAGCAGAAAGTAGATTATAGAAGACTGTTTATCTCAAAGTTGTTACAACCTAGAAACTTGTTGCTATAGAGGAAGCTTTTACATACAGTAGTAGTATTTTGAAAAAAGTAGTAGAGATTTTATTATTATTATTAGTAGTAGTAGTAGTAGTAGTTTATTCAAGTAGTAGTAGTAGTAGTGTGTTAGCAGATGCCGTTTGATTGTTCAAATACACCAGTTCTCAGTAGTAGTAGTAGTAGTAGTAGTAGTAGTAGTAGTAGTAGTACATGAAATCGAAGCCTCGAGATTATGCATCTTGTCTCACACGACGAATGACATCCTGGCTGGAAGGTGATATGCAAAGTCTACTTAGAGAAGTAAGAACAATTCAATTACATCTGGGTAATCTAGCTCAGTCTTGTCGTTCAAACATGAAAACGGATTCATCTCGAAAATTTGCAAATTACATGAAAAGAGGTGATGTCAGGGCTGCAGGGAGATTTCTCTCAGACGAGGCTGATTGTGGTGTTCTATCTTTGAATGAATGCATTGATGATGGTTCACACCAGCCAGTAAGAGAAATATTGAAGAAAAAACATCCTGATCCTGCATTTTTGGTACCAGATGCAGTGTTGGATCCAGGTCTCCAAGCTTCTGTTCATGCAATCTGGTTTGATCAGCTTGATGGAGTGGTAATCCGCAACATGGCTTTGAAGCGCAAGGGGGCTGCTGGTCTTTCTGGCTTGAATGCTGCAGACTAGAGAAGGTTATGCACTAAATTCCAAGGCCCTTCTAGGGACCTCTGCAATTCCCTGGCTTTGCTAGCACGCAGGATCTCAACAGAATTTGTTGATCCAATTGGTCTTACTGGTTTGGTGAGTTGTCGTCTGACTCCACTGGACAAGAAACCTGGAGTTTGACCAATTGGCATCTGTGAAACAGCAAGAAGGATAATCGGCAAAGCCATCCTTAGTATTGCAAAGTCAGACATACTGAATGCTGCTGGACCACTTCAACTTTGTGCAGGCCAATCATCAGGTGTTGAATGTGCCACACATGCAATGCAAACTCTCCTTGATGATTCAAATACAGAAGCAATCCTACTTGTAGACGCTTCTAACGCTTTCAATAACTTGAACCGTCAAGTGGCTTTAGCGAATATTTCTGTTAACTGTCCTGCCATGTTACCGGTGCTCGCCAACACATACCGTCAACCATCTTTCCTATTTGTTGGAGGTGAAGTTCTAATATCTAAAGAAGGCACGACTCAAGGTGATCCATTAGCTATGCCAATGTATGCCCTTGCAACATTTCCTCTTTGACAAAGGTTAGCACAAAAGAGACAACACAAGTTTGGTATGCTGACGACGCTGCATCAGGTGGGAAACTTAACTTTTTAAGACAATGGTGGAATAAACTCAACACATTTGGCTCTTCCTTTGGCTACCTGCCTAATGCAAAGAAGTCATGGCTGATAGTTAAAGAAGGAAACATTGATGCAGCAAGAGCTCACTTTGAAAACACAAGTATCAACATTGCTACGGAAGGTAGGAAATACCTAGGAGCTGCTCTAGGAACAAAGAAATTCTATGACATTTTTCTCAAGAACAAAGTTGAAAACTGGACTAAGGAAATTGAACATCTCTCTGTCATCGCCAAGACACAGCCACATGCAGCTTACTCATCTTTCACTCATGGAGTAAGCAGTAAATTGATCTATATCGCCAGGACCAACAGCAACTTAGCCCAATTTCTGCAACCACTGACTAAAGCAATCGACTCAGACCTAATTCCTGCATTAAGGGGTCAATCCGCACCTGGGGAAACGATGAGAAAAATGTTTGCTCTTTCAACTTGACGAGGTGGACTTGGAATCATTGATCCTTTGTCCCTACACAGAGACTGTGCTTACTCCTTGAAAGTTACAGAGCCTCTTACCAAGCTCATTCTTCAGCAGCAAAATCAAATGACCGAGGAGGTTTCACAACAACAAAGCGTATTGAAAGCCTCAGTCAAACGTCAAGAAAATCTTGTCATCAATGTCACTGATGAGGAAATTTCTGCCAACCTCAATACAAATCTCAAACATGCTGTTGATGTAGCCAAAGAGAAAGGCGCTTCTGTGTGGCTGACAGCTCTACCTATAGAAGAGCATAGTTTTCTTCTGACAAAATCTGAGTTTCACAACGCACTATGTCTACGCTAAGGCTGGCGACCAGCATTTCTACCTGATTTCTGCCCTTGCGGAGACCATTTCTCAGTTGATCACTCACTCTCATGTCCTACCGGTGGATTTCCAACAGTGAGGTACAATGAGACCCGAGACATTGTGGCTAACCTGTTGGATGATGTCTGACATTATGTCCAGAAAGAACCAATTTTACAAAAACTGACTGGAGAGATACTGCCTCAGAAGAGTAACAGCACTGATGATGAAGCCAGGCTGGACATCTCCGCGTGCGGTTTCTGGGGTGGTAGATTTCAGAAAACATACTTTGATGTCAGAATCTTCAATCCTCATGCTCAGTCATATAGATCATCAGCAGTATCATCTCTGTACAGGAAACAAGAGCAAGAAAAGAAACATAAATACGAGGCTCGAATCATAAGAGTCGGACAAGCTTCTTTCACACCACTAATATTCTCTTGCACAGGAGGAGCAAGCAATTTAACATCAACATTCCTGAAACGAATATCATCTCTCGCCTCAGAAAAGCAGGAAATGGCCTACAGTACAACACTGTGCTGGGTCAGATGTCGACTAAGCTTCGCATTACTTTGATCTGCAGTTATGTGTATCAGGGGGTGCAGATCCAAAACAAAGCCCCCAATCACTAACAACAGTATACTCTTGGCTTCTGCTGAGAGTGGTTTGTCTTACTGTTAATTAAATATATCATGTCTCTGGGCATGCAGAATGTCGCTACCTAGTTCTAGTGTTTGCCTTACAGTCGTAGTAGTAAACTTTGTGGACACATTAGTGTATGTATATTTTTTTCATAGTATATGTACGTAGTACTTTCATTCAAACACACTATGTCTTTCAGTAGTAGACTCAAGACAACATTCTCTCAGCGACAGTTGAGAGCCGATTATTCCATTAATAAAGACTAAAACTGTTTCAGTAGATAAATCTGAGTCTTTATTCAGGGTTCGAAAAATCCGGTCGCCAAGTCGCCATATGGCGACCACTTCTAGGTTGGCGACTAAACGAGCAGTGTGGTCGCCAATTTGGCAACTAGAAACATTTGGTAGTTTTTAGTCTTTTGTGGCAGCAGCTCTTAGATGCGACCACCTGCTCAGCAGATATGTTTTGCGTTACAATATGTTGCCACCTCCTAAGTCTACCATTTAGTGGCACACTGTTAAGTAGGCCGTCTACTTAGCGCACCTTCGTACATATTGCGTGACAATGTATCACCTACTATTTATGGACTTTACTGCCTGTACTGATCTCATTGGTCTCTGCTATCAGCTCCAGACAAATCCAACTAAAGACCTGCAGGCACGTTTAATTTTCAAACATTGCGGTCACTCCTATTTTTCATACGCTACACCAGCAAATCTGCAGTCAATCGTAGTTGAAAGTGACAGCAACTGCCTATTTAGATCCTTTTCTACACTGTTCAAAGGAACGAAGAATCTGACCAGCTTGAATTGAGACAAATAAAAACTATTACGTAGATCTTTGCAAAACAAACAGCTTTTTCCACAGCAAGCTTCCTGAGTGCATTTCTATCAGAAGAACTACCAGGTACGTCCAGGAGCTTGTACGTCTCCTAGTGCTACTAGGAAATTTTGTTCAGACAAAAGTTTCTACATGTCCAGTTCTGAGATCTAGATGTTGAATGATGCCACACGCTATTGAAGCGCTACAATAACAAAAGTTTATCACTTGTGTTCCAGAGATTAGCACAGCTAGCCATAAGACAGGTGGGGTTACATGCAGTAGCCGGATGTATTGTTCTCAACAACAATAGTGGCACTGAGTCATAAGAGAAGAAACGCTCTTATCTACTCAAACAAAGAATGCTCATGTCTTATTGGATGGATTGCCAGGATGTCGATGTGATGACAAACCACCGCTTTGTTTGATTCCAGCTATACAGTTAGTTGAAAGTTAGGATGAAATATGAATACTCATAGTATTACATAGAAAGAATTCCAAGCACAGTACTGAAGACTGATGTGTTTACTAGCCAATGTTCATCCAATGTTACCGCAAATTCCTATTTAGGTCTTAATTTAATGTCAAACATGATAATGTGGGAAAGGGTCTCAACAGTGATATTAATGACTTGTTTACATCTGGAATCTCTAACCTAAAAAACTAGTGAAAGTTTGGCGACCAACCGTTCCTCTACGTGACCAAACTGGCGACCAGACTCAAACACATTTTTTGAATCCTGAAGTTTATTAGAGTGTTTTATTTAGGAAGTAAGAACTTGATTGCTACCTTCTTAGCTATTATTGTATACTTAAAGTCTATTATTGCATTTATCAAATACACCATGTCTTTCAGTAGTAGTAGTAGAGATTTTATTTTACTAGGCATAAAAGTCTTATATTAGAAATTCCACTGTCTTGCAAGCTATGCTATAGCTACATTTGCTGTTTAGGTCACAAAGGATAGACTTGGTCTGGTTTTTTTCGTGTAGTTATGTTATATGCACTTATTGAAGTTATATTGTTTCATGTGAATGTGTGGTATATACTAACCAGTGACTAAAACTGTTTAGTTGAAAGCTGATTTTCTGACTTGTAAGTTACAACGTAGCAGAGCAGAACAAGAGAAGAATGAACTTGCAGAGGTTATTGACACTAACATAATAATGTACTAATCTTTTTAATCAAATATGTGCACTTACAGAAAGATCACATATCTGTCTGTGCACACATGCACACTAAACAAGCTTACATATGTGTCTGTACGCACCATATCACTCATAGTTTTTACTACTTGGTTACTTGGGAATCTCACTGCCCACTATTACACTGTTAAGTGCTTCAGGTGTACTAATTTGTGGTTGAGAATATTGTTCATGTTTGGGAAGCTCTCAATTTTATGTCAAATCACCTGTGAGTGATATACTGCTAGTAATTGTTAGCAAATGTCAGTCAGCACATACATAGTGGCAGATGACTTTAGCAGCCAAGACTGGCAACACCGCTTACTCCACTACCGAATCCCTGAGAAGTGACAAATGGAAATACCTTTTGTATATTGCTGTCAATCATTGTAAACATTTGTGAATGTCTTTGTTCACAGTCACAGTACATTTTTATTGTTTCTATTCAGGAATTCAAAAAGGCTAAACAGCTAGATCTAGGAAAGTATCAGGTATGATTGCTGCGTAGTTTTTTATAATTTGTTGGTATATTGTTTTCCTTAAAATATTAACATTCTTTGCTAGGATCTTCTTACAAAATGCAAGGTTAATTGTCAAATTTTGGTATGGTATTTTGAAGTGAATAAACAGCATTGTACACGTGTGAAAGAAAAGAGAAACAGAAGCTAGGACAGAGATTGCTGCTCTAAGACAAGAAATGTCTCAGGTTTGCCTGTTACACTAAAACTCAATCTACTAGTACTTTTTATTTATGTTGCACTGTAATTTGTAAATATTTTTGGTGTCTATAGCTAATGCAATAAGGTTTACTTGTAGCAAATCATTGACATCAGGTTTTCTATTTTTAGGCTTGTAGGTTTTATTATTGTAGGCTGTAATAATCATATTTGTCTTGTATAAGAAATATATGTATTGACAGACAGACAGACAGACAGACAGAAAATGACATTAGTGACATATATATAATGTCCAATTGCATGCAACCTAAGTTGATAATTTTCTAGAGATTCGTGTGGGTCTAATTGATATATAACGGACTTTCTTAGCTACAGCTTGTAATAGTTCATATGGATGAAATTTAAAGATTTGACAGACAGACAGACAGAGATGCTAATTGTTATTTGTGTAATTGTAATTGTAGTTGTGACACTTGTTGTTCATTAGCTGTTACTTTAGTTTCACCTGTATTAGCTTTGATGTATAAAAATATATGAAAATTTGACAGACAGACAGACAGACAGACAGACAGACAGAGAGAAGACAGAGAGCCACGCCATCGCTATACAAACACTGAGGATAGGTCCGATATTGTTGTTTTTGATACACAGTCGGGATCTACCATTGACTTCAATACCCTGAAAGAAGAAATTTGTGCGGTAGAAAAATTGTTCTTTTTCTAGAGACATAACTACTTGTGCGGAATTAATTTGTGCGACAATAAGGCCATGCACAACAAGATCATGTGCAAGGGAAAAATATATGTGGAATTTATTTTGTGCGATGGGCTTGTGATCGCACAAAATCGCACGAATTTTTCTTCCGCACAAATTTCTTCTTTCAGGGCACATCTCTTGCCCATCCCTGGAGCTCTGAGACATGAAGAAAAAATGGAAGAAGTACAATTCAGAGAAGAGATTGACCAGGCGGCGCCTCTGTGAGAATGATGCCCCTTGTTTTTTAGCACTTTGGAAGATGGGGAGTAAAAGGGTTTCAATATCTGCAACATCTACCTTGCAGTTCAGTCAATGAGGAGGGCAAACCAAATGCGCCAGAATTCTTGGACTATTGGAGGAAGAGATTTGCCGCCCAAGTCCAAAAATGTAACAGCAAGACCCTTACAAAGAAGTTCTTATCTCTTCTCAATGAATACAGCTGCAGCTCTTTGTGGGCAGACATAAACATTTAAAGGCCGAGACCATAGACAGACAGACAACCTGTGAGAAGCATACTTGCCGCTCTAAATTGGCAGTTTCCATCTCCTTGGACACAGATCTAGAGGCAAATGATTTGCAGGGCCATCAGAAGGGTAATTAACAGGACTTTGCAGCAGTAGCTGAAATCCTGCCCATCATGATTTTAGGATTTGCAGCCATTGTCTTAATTAAAGAATAGCGTATATAGGTAGGATGCTAGTTTGACATTTTTAGTTTTGGGTACTTCTATGTTACAAGCAAGCAAGCACAAGCATAGATGGCACCAAGTAGCATGCCCAATCTGGCAGTAATTAATTAGGAAAGGACACACAGATATCTGATCTGTCATCTATGACAACTAAATGCTCTCAGTAGATCTGCAAAACGGTAGACTTATCTATAATTAAGTTTAGTAACCAAGGTCTCTTCTAAGGTACCTCTCTCCAGTGGGCTGCTAATTAACACCAGTGATATAACAATGAAGGCATGCTTGCTCAGGAAGGAAAAGTCAAGCTGGTAGGTAGGGTAGCTGTCAGCTAGTTGTCTCTGGGCAACCATAGTTTGCCGTTTCAGTTGCCCGGACTTATTTTTGGTTGTCCCAGGTTCCCGGGCAACCAATCTATCTTACACTGTAAACAGTCTAAGGCTGAAACGTTTTGAGACCATGGGTCTGTACTAGGTCTCTCCATAGCTACGCCATGTTATAGTGTTAGTGTTTGATGTATTTTAACAGTTATTGTAATATTTATTAATTGTCTTTTATAGGCTCAATTGTCTCATGATGCTCTTGTCTCTGAACTTTATTCAGAACTTGATCGACAAACAGTATGTTGATTTTGTACTCATTATGATTCATTATGATGCTTGTTTTCTAGATGGAAGGTGAGAATCGTGTGGATGATGTTCTCAGAAACCTGAGACAGGAAAAACAGGAATTAAGTGAAGAAATGGCTGCTCTGAAAGTAAGTGGTTTGTTTATTCTAACTAGTCTTGTGTCAGATGAGTGAAGTGTAATTTTCAACTTAAATTTAATTCAGGCATCTCTCAGTGACAAGCAATCTAGGATTGATGCTTTGAAACAACAGCAAGCACGAGAACAGATTCAGAAACGAGAGCTTCAAGCAAACATTGAGAAGTAACTTCATTCTTTCCTTGCAAATTTAATATAATATTATTGTTGATCATAAGAGTGGTTGAGGAAAAGGCAATACTACAACAAAAATATGGTAGACTAGTCAGAATGTACAAGATGAAGGTGAGTGATGTAGAATTCTTTCTTTAAGAAGTTGCTAATATTATAATACTCTGGTTAGAATGGAAGGACAGGCATTGGCAAACAGCAGGCAACAGAGTAAGTATGTGAGTGATAGATAGATAAATAGATTTAATGATATAAATGATATAATAGAATGTTGCATGTACATCATACAAGATTAAATTGTTTGCTAATAGGCCTTATCCTCATTTCTAATATTTAAATCAATACCTACTATAAAAGCTGCGGTGGGACCAAAAATGCGTGTAGCTAGCAAACATGGGAACGGGATGCAAACTCACAATAACTGAACTTGTGTGCAAGACAATGCAGCTATCTATTTGCTGGATCAATGGTCACATAACACGTATATAGCCTAGATTCGTGGTCAACAGCAAATACAGTCATGGGGAGCGTTAATTAGCCATCAATGTTCTTGTTCGGGTTGCTCTGCGTTGGACCTAGAGCATTAAGTTAACTGCACGACTGTGAAGAGGACTCCACTACTAAGCAGGTTGTAAGCCATGATTACTGTACGCGTGTTGTGCTGACTGTTGGTTCCCAGTGAGGACATTATGTCAGTTACATCTGGATCTGTAGAAAACACCTATCTAAACAAACTCGTGTGATCTCACCAACGGATTCTAGTCAACACTGGAAAGGACGGCGCATTCTGAACTAGCTAGATGCAAGTTAAGCGTCGAAACACATCTCTCAAGTCACGCAATACAACACGAAGTGAGCAATCTACCAAACAACCTACAGGAAGATCAGTTTCATGGTTCATTACGTGTTTGCTAGATGATACGCAATGTGACACTCGGAAATGAGAAGCTAAACGCATTTTTGGTCCCATCGCAGCCTTTTATAGTAGTTGTTGGTTTTAATAGTACAAACGCGCATAAGACCTATTTAGCGAATGTCTAGTGACAATGATAGCTAGCCTTATTCTCCAATAAGTCTTGAACTCAGCTTTGTGTTCTCATCAAAGCATAGGGAAATCTTTTGTAGATAGATTTTTATTGGATATCATGTAAATTTTCTAGTACAAAGACATCAGATAGATACAGTAAACTACATGAAATGTCAACTAAAACTCTAACTTAAGTAATTAATGTGGGCGCGCCTGGACACGCTTGAGTTCATCAACTAAAAAAGAACCACCTTGTACAATGTTTAATTTTCTCATGATCACACCGGCATTGAGTTTCTGCAGTGTAATGGAAAAATGACACCTCCAGTAGGTCTTGAAGTCAGCAGAGATCTTCTTAGCCTTCTTGATCTTTGGACTTAAGTGACAAAGTGTTCAGCAGACGGTCAGCTGCAACTCCTCAGTGCACTGGGATGCATTACCTCCTGGAAGAATCTCACTGTCGTATTTATCATTTTCATTTCTTCTCTTTTCTTTGCAGCAAATCCACTCAGTTTGGCCCAATTTTTGACGACCACTTTACTCCAGGGATGAGCAAGTGAAATATCAATCTCCTGATCAGACAAATTACCGGTGTCGCATATGATAATATCAGGTCTACCCTCATTGTTCAGATATGTATTTTTGGTTGTTTCTTGTGGAGAACAGCTAACTCTTTCAGGCATTCTGACCAAGAGATTACAATTGAGTCATGAGCCCAGATGGGGCCTCCTCCATGTTTACATACGTTAAGAGATGATAACCAAAAGAGTCAAGGTGTGTCCCGCAATTGCATTTATCTTACATTCCCTGAAAAGGAGGGTGAAGCTCTAAACATAAACAAGCTGCTAGGCGAAATTTGCCAGGTTTTACTGCAAGCTCGTTTGACATTGGGATCACTTGCAAGAACGCACCAGCTCCCTTTCCACTGACTGATCTAAGTCTGGCTGAAACTTTATCTGAGTTTTCTTTTCCTAACACAAGATTATAATTATGATCAACTATTGTGCAAGTGAGACGATGTTGTAACTTTTCCGGATTTTCAAGAATTTGACTGAGGAATTTTGACTTTTATAAGGATTTCTCTGGCAGTTTTTCTTGTGTAGCTGTCCTTGGTGAGAGAGAGAGATCCTTCAAACAACTGTCTTTCTAAAAAGTTGTCAATTTAACTCATGTGAGTTCAACTGCAAAGACAGTTCTTGGGATGTGTGAGCCCAAGCTGCTAGGAATGCTATGGGAACTGATTGCATCCTGGAGAGACTAAATTACCCCTCTGTCACAAGTAACCGCGTCCTTAGCACGCGCTCAGCCAGTCTTGCTGTTAACTCAAGTCAATCTATTTCAAGAATGACTGGCTAGTCATTAATGCTGGGCAATGACTGAAACTGTAACAAAATGCGAGTTCCCGTATGCATATACTACATCCTTCTCCCTCCCCGACTATGTGACTGATATTTACAATTAAGAGGTATGCAGTACAACACAATAATCTAATTACTAATTCAGTCTGTCTGGTGCCTTTCTTCTTCTGCTGAAACGGCAGACTGGAGTCACTCCTTTGTTGGCACCTAGATTTGATGCTCCAGTTCGTTCCA
Organism: Corticium candelabrum; assembly: GCF_963422355.1. Classification (NCBI taxonomy): domain Eukaryota; kingdom Metazoa; phylum Porifera; class Homoscleromorpha; order Homosclerophorida; family Plakinidae; genus Corticium; species Corticium candelabrum. The sequence goes on from NC_085099.1 coordinate 7,379,814, forward strand.
CGTGTGTCTCTAAGTCTTCTGGTTCTGTGCTAATCTCCGGTGATGGTACTGGTTCTATTTGTTTGTCAACTCCATTGTGTTGTTGTTCTGGTAAGTGTTGTGCGACATCCCATTCTTTGGGTTCTCCCGGCGATACTGGTACCATTGGATGTATTGGTTCCACTAGTAAATCTTCTGATTCATCTCTTTCATGTCTTTTTTAATTGTAAGGTTTTCCGAATCTGATCCAAATGTTGTTTGACTACCCTCTCATCTTCCAGTTTGATAGTGTATGATAGTGAGCTTGTTTGGGACTGAACTACACCAGCTACCCAAGGGGGACCTCTGTTGTAATTGCGCACATAGACTCTCACCCCATTGTAAAAGTCTATCATACTATTCCGGTTACCCTTGTAGAAATATTTCTGTTGCCATTGTTTTTTGTGTACCGTTTGCTCCAAGTTGGGGTGTAACGAATCTAAACGTGACAGTAATTTGCAACCATTAATAATTCCGCAAGCAATATTCCTGTCGTGGAATGCGATGTAATTTGGTAGCCGAACAACACTTGTGTCAAGCGATATGTCAATGTTCCTTGTTTTGCTAGGGACAGTCCTTTCTTCAATACTTGTCCTGCTCTTTCTGCCAGCCCATTACTTGACGGATGATATGGTGCTGCTTTAATGTAGACAATTCCATTCAATTTTACAAAATCGGTAAACTCTTGACTGGTGAATACTGACCCATTGTCTGATACCAGTTTTTCAAGAATTCCATGAGTTGAGAAAATTTTCTTTTCCACCATAGTTTTGTTGTCGTGGATTCTACAGGTTCTATTTCAATCCACTTCGAGTATGCGTCAATGAGTGCAAGAAAGGTTTTTTTCTAACAAGGGTCCAGAGTAGTCTACATGCACCCTCATTCACGACTGATGGGGTCAAGACGAGGGATGCAGTGGAGCTTTGGTGGTGCGTTCCTTGTTTCTTGACAACTAGAACAACTTTGGACCTTGCATTTGATGTCTACATCCAGTCCAGGCCACCAGACTATTGTTCTGGCTAAGCCTTTTATCTGTGCCACACCAGGATGACCAGCATGTAACTCCTCCAAAACTCGTTGTTGCCCTTGTGATGATAAAATCACCCTGTACCCCATAATACCCATTCCTCTTCTATAGATAATTCACTTGCTCTTCACCAGTAAGGAGACAACGCTTCGATTAGTGGTTTATTGTGTCAACCATGATTGACATAAAATTGTACTTTAAACAGTCTAGTGTCTTGTTCTGTTCATCTTCTAACATTTTTTGCCAGTACTGGTGACAATTCCAGTTGCTGTAAAAATTGATTGGCTCTGGTTTTTCTTCCTCAGTTGTCGACGGTAGTTGTAAGGGTAACCAACTGCAGTCATCTGCATTACCATGTCCCGGTCTGGTTTGTATTGCAAGTTATAACGATAGGAACACGGCCCATCGATGGATTCTCGCTGATGCCATTGGTGGAAGAGGCATATTTCCCCCCAACAATCCTACCAGAATTTACGGTCTGAGACTAGCACAAACTCTCTACCAAACATACTGGTGAAATCTTTGTAGACAAAAATTACTGCCAGTGCTTTTCTTTTCACCTGTGCGTAATTCCTCTCCGCTCTCGTCAATGTTTTTGATGCAAATCAGTGCTCGAATTAAGGTTTCAACATTGTCCAGACATAGTATCACGTAGCCAGCCCTTCCCCCTTTCAATATCAAAAGTGGGAGGGGCTGGCTACGCAAGACTAAAATTTTAAATTGATTAGACTTCACAGCTAGAATTGGTTCAAACATGTTTTCCGTTGTAACTAACTTACTCAGGAGCATCAAAACCTGATTTTAATTTGTTTGGTATAACATGCGTTAATAAAAAAGGCAGCCAAATTTAACATGATGAGTGCAAAAGATCGGTGTCACCATGCCTTATGATATCCATAAACAGTCAACAGCTACATGAGCACAAAAGTTCAGTAAGGTATCACAAAAGCTGAGGCAATTTTTTTGCCATTCTTGAAAGACACAACAGTGGAAATAATTTCTTCATTTTTACAACGACACTAGACAAGACATTTTAAAGCTGTCCAGCCATAGGTAGACCAGTTCTGGTCTATAACAGTACTAAGTATCCACAAGTCAACGGAGTTTGAGATAGAAGTCAGACTAAAATGGTCTACCACAGATTGTTTTTCATGACTTGTGATTTGAAGTCTGTGGATTTCGCGACATTAAAAATTTTCTATAACGAGATACGTAAGACAAAATGTATAAAGCTAAATTAATTAATAGTAAAGCAGAAGTTGAGTCATGTTCTGTACTGATCATAAGCATTTATATTCACTGTTAATTAACTATTAATTACCTGTAAAGCAGCTTGTACTAATTTTTGTATCAGAGAGTAAATCAGTTACTACTTAGGCTTAAACTGTCATTAAATTGTACAGGTTACATGTACAATGTACAAAACTAGTGCTTGTCAACAGTTTCCACCCAAGCTTCCCAATCCTCAATAGAAAACTCAGCATCATCACTATTGTTGTGGCTGTCCTGTGATTGCGATGAAAAATTCTTTAGTGCTTGCTTATGGGGATGATGCTGCCCTACTCTCCACCAGTGATCAATGGCTGAGTCTGGATCCCAGTCAGCTAGAGCAGGTCCAGATACATTGATGCCCATGAGATCATCTAGGGTGTCCTCAGCCAAGCATGTCCCTCTGTCAGTCTTTATCATCTTATGCTGCAAGTAGACTTGTTCTAAATGACCGCTGGCAACAGGCAAGCAGAAGAACAGCTCAATTATTCTAAGAATGTTGTGCCAGCGACTGGAGTCTGCGCAGTTGAAGAGCTTCCACCACACAACTCTATAGTCATCTCGCACAATATCAAGAAATTCTCTGGCATACGCTACCATGCAATCCCACTCATCTTGCACCAATGCTATATCTACCTCTGCCTTCTCTAATGGTGTAGCAAAACGTTCACAGACTGAATTAATTGTATGATAGTCAAAAGGAGATTCAGAGCCACTCACTCGCTGCCATCCGTTTGTTACTAGTATCAGAACAGCTTGCTGAAGAAGTGCAACATCAACTCCCTGAGAAACGAGACGATTATGAGAACATGTTTCAACTATATCAATCCAAGAAAGGTAGTGGGTTTCCAAGTACTCTAGCGATGGTTTGTAGTCTTTCAACTGTACAGTCTGATACAGCAAAAGCGAAGAATTGTTACTATCGCTTTTTATTCTTCCGGTTACCTTTTTTACAGAAGGTAACTCTTGGAATGCAGTAACTCGTAGCTTGTCAAGTCTAGATTTTGTCTTCATGATAGAACCAATGGCACAAACAGTGCACAAGTCTTCTTCCTGCAAAGTTTTTACAAGACAGCAACTGGTTTAAGAATGTCGTGAAACACTGCACAACCCAACAGAATTTTTGAATTGGTCCACTTTAGTATATAACCATGAAGAGTCTGACGCTCAACTGAGCGTGGTAATGTTTGACTCAGCGTAGTCAGATGGCTAATGTGTACTCCAAATCTGTCAATGAGACGGGCTAAGACAGCAATTCTGTGCGATACAAATCGCGTGCCACAAGCATGAAGTGGGTGAAGCCCACCAGCCCTAGGCAATTCAGAATCTTCAAAACAGAACTTAAGCTCTTCTATCACCTGCTTTAACTCTCGACATTTTTAGGACATTTTTCATACATAAAGTAGACTTGAAGCAGAAGTTCATCAATGGTTGTGAAGAACGTCGATTTGAGTGCATCTCTAATAGAAAGTTCTAAACGATTTCCTAAACACCAAGATACTGTTAACCATGGAACATCTTCTTTTAGTAATCTATGTAAACCACGACTAGTAGACATATTGGCAGCAGCACCATCACAACCAGGACCGATAAGTTTGTTTTCCAGTTGTCAACCCCGACAAACTTCACAGCATCGCAGAAACATTGATACAAACCTTCACCAGTCACACTACAAGGATATCTTGAAGAAAAGAAGCAGTTTCGAACGTGCATTCTGCCATCATCAGTATATGGATCCAAATAGATTGCCATGAACAGCTCAACTTCTATATTTGCAGCATCTGTTGATGCATTCACTTGCAGACTAAAGAAATGAGCTTTGTTAATAGCAGTCACAAGCCATTGTCGTAGTTCGTAAGCAATAAAGTTTACAAACATGGCGCATCCGTGATCATTGATGTACATATCACCTAGCATAACACCGTGCCTCTTTCCAACTTGCACAATGACTCGAACTTCACAAACGCTAGTTTTCCTTTGCAAGAAAGTACGGAATATCAAACTTAGCACACATTTGTGCCTGGTACCAGCATCCATCTTTGGCAGTAATGCTATACTTTTCATCTTTGGAGCATACTCAACAAATGTTGCACCCTGCTTTTTCTTTAGTAGTTTCATTGCCAGGTCATGCATTTCACTTTTGGCATGATCTTTGGCGTGATCTTGGCAAATTTTTTAGCTGTTGATGCATTTCAAGAGTTGTTAGGGTTCCTAGCTCATGAATTAAGAAGGTATGACTTTACAGTTACTAGTGTCTAGAGGAAGTAGCCAATTAGCAAGGTAACTAAACGGTCTACCGCTGTGACATCAACTCACAGTCCTCATTGTTTCGCGGGCTGTTGGTTGGTATTCCTGACTCTTCTTCCCGTTCTGTTTCATCTTGATAGCCTTTGAGTTCCTTTACATTTACATAACCTTATTCTATTGTAATATGACCTCTAATGGACAGTTTTGGGATATCACTTAACATCTGCGTGTGGTAAACAATTACAGCTGCATCATTACTGACTTTCGGAAGCAAAGTCAGCGCGAACAGAGAGTATCCTCTGTAAACCTCTGGATACTGTACATACTATAACATTGAAAAGCGACAGAAGATTGAAGTTTACAGCAGACAAGTTACGACATAGTTGGAGAACGCCGTGCATATCATTACATCACGTAACTCAGGGATCCATTTTACAAGACCAGTTGGGGTATGCTAACTCATGTGTACCTCTTCTGACTAACCCATATACGAGAAACACGTTGATTACAGTTGGCTGCACCTGTGGCCTAGTAATTATAATTCAATTATCAAATGAAGAGCGGCGATCACTGGGTAATAGACATCGGAAACAAGCGGCAAAACGAATAGACGCTCATTGTGCAGCTAGCTGTAGTGGAAAATAATAAATCAAGCCTTGAGAGCAAGACATTAGAGTTCCTTTACGGCAGGTCTACAGTTACATTTCTAAAGTTTGACATCTTGTCCGAACGTTCTTCTTCGTGATCGGACAAACAACAAAAGTGTTCGGAAATGTCCGATGTCCGACCACTATTTCGAGCACTGCAAATGCTACTGGATGTTCTTTTCCAGTCTTCCCTCTCTGAGCAGATACAGAACCTAAACCATATGACAAAGCATCATAGGTTACAACGGACTCTTACTGTGGATGGAAATGTGCTAACACTTTGGCTGACACTAACTGTTGTTTTGATTGGCAATAACCTCGTTCTTGTTCACATGACCAGTTCTGCTTTACTCCTGTTGTAACAGAATTTGCCGTAATAAGATAGCAATTCTAGGTACGCTTTTAATTTTGTCACATTTTGTGGTGTGGGTGCTTCCGTTATTGCCTGAATTCGTCCCTTTTCTGGATGTAACCCTTGTCTTGTCAATAACATGTTCCAAATACACTACTTCAGATTGCATGAACCGGCACTTGTCTTTATTCAGCCTTAGTCCAGCATCTTCCAACTTTGTACGCACCTTACCTAAGTTAGACAAATGCTCTTGTTCGTTTCTTCCTTGTGATCTAAGTAGACAACTACTCCTGGAATTGCTTGCTACAGAGTTTCCATCGTCTTTTGAAAGATACCGGGAGCCGATGAAACACCGAACGGTTGTCTATTAAACTGATATAATCCCTGGTGAGTATTGATGACTACATACTTACGTGATTCCTTATCAAGTACAAGCTGTTGATACGCTCTATCCAAATCCAGGGTTGTAAACTGCTCTCCTCCTGCTATATGAGTGAACAGGTCTTCAATGTGTGAAATCAGATAAGTATCGCATTTTGACACTTGATTCACTGTCAACTGATTGTCTCCACAGATTCTGATCTTTCCACTGTTTCAATACTGGGACTATGGGAACCGCCCACTCCAAATAGTGTATTGGCTCAATCATTCCGGCTTTTGTGATGTCGAACAATTCTTCTCCTATCTTCTTTCTCAAAGCATACGGTACTTGTCTTGGTCGGTAAAACTTGGGACTTGTCATTTCTGTCACTGGTAATTTCTCTTCCACACCTTGTAATCTGCCCAGCTTCCCACTGAACACTTTACTGTGTAATAACAATAACCCTTCCACTTTTTCTTGGTGAGGGTTTGCCTCCAAAAGATGAACTCTTCCTCAATCAATTTGTACTTGTCGAATCCAGTCTCTTTCTAATAAACTCAGGCCAGAGCCTGCCACTGCAACAAGCGGGAAGAGACAATCGGCGTCCATCTGAAGTGTTTACCCACACTTTCAACTTTCCACACACAGGTACTGGTTCCCCAGTATATGTCTTCAGCGTCTTCTTTTTATTTTTCAATGGTGCTTCACCTTCTTCCAGACTGACTTCCATGTTGTTTTGCTCACAATACTGACACTCACTTCCGTGTTTATTTCCATCTCGAGTGGCTGTCCATGTACAGTCAACGTTGTCTAGGCTTCTCTTTTCCTTTGTGTAACGTGTGAATATTGCCACTAATCCACTCAAACTCCTCATCCTCACTTGTATCTGACTGCGCCTTCTCATAGTCGATTTTGTATGTACCTCTACCACTGTCCTCTTTCTGAGCCATTTTTCTCACTGTGCAATAAACAGCCTTTGCATGCCCAATTTTGCCACAACCAAAACACTTGACATTCTTGAACCAGCACTCGAACTGTTTGTGTCCCTGTTTACCACAGTGATAACAACAACCAGATATCTTATCAGTCGGTTTGTGTGTTACCTGCTGTGGGTACTCGTTGCGTCTGTAACTGGTGTACAGGCTGCTTCTGTAACTTGTGTACGGACTCTCCTTCTAAACCAATCATGCCTATGTCACTTCCTCTTTCTTTAGTAAAGTGAAATTCCAAGTTCAATTTGAAGCAATTCAGGATGCCAAGACACACCAAAAGCTACACCATACCAGTGCTGTGGATTAATTGATACATTGGGCAATGTAAACCACAAGTTAATTCAATTTGCTTTCTTACTATCGTTGCAATACCACTTTGTCTAATCTGATGTTCCTTCTTATGACAATCTGCAAGTTATGGTTTCCACTTCTAACTGGCACATTTCTTGCTTTTCATGTCACATTGGAATATTTCAATTGCTTTGGTCTAATTAATAGCAAATGCCAGTAGATGTGCAACATTCTCATGCCAGGAACAGTATCTTTCTAACATATGTAACCTACATATTTGGTCGCAGGGACAAAGGATTCAACTCTTGTCTAGTAAGCACAGCTGTAGATATTTGGGCCTTTGGTTTTTTGTTATGTCATCAGGTGACATCCAACACCATGTGGTAGAGACGACTAGGTCTTTCTCTGAAAACGATTGCTGTTGCAAAGTAGAAAGTGATGGTCAATTACATTTTTTGTTTCTTGGCTGTAAAACACTTGTTTATGTGAAATCTTTTATTTTAGTCACTCTACGTTCAACACTGGAATGTTACTAGAATGGAGAGGAGATGTCCAATTATAGTAAACAGCTCTCATCTTGCCAAACGTAGAGTGCCGAATCAAAGGTTTGACATAAACAAGTGGTTTACAGCCAAGAAACAAAAATGTTATTGACCATTACTTTCTATTTTGCAAGAGCCATCGTTTTCAGACAAAAGATCTAGTTGTCTCTACTAGCTGGTGTTGGATGTCACCTGATGACATAACAGATGAAACCAAAAGTTTCAAATATCTACAGCTTTGCTTACTAAGAGTTGAATCTTGTTCCTGCAAACAAATTTATAGTTTACATCTGTCTAAGGTGTTACTGTGCAGTGCTGGGATGTCAAGGCTGAACAGTGAGATCTAATAGCAATTGCTTTTCTTCATTACATATTGCTATTTGGGATGAGGCATCAAAAGCCACTTGGCTTGTTCATTTGAGTCAGTTGTTGAAATCCAAAACTTAGAAAAGTGAATCGTTATTCTCAGCTTGTTCAAACAGGCAAAACAAACACATTCAAACTGTACTTTTGCACCTACTCTCTGTTCGCGTTGACTTTGCGCTTTGAAAATCTGTAATAACTTCTGCGCATAGGGCAGACAGTGACGATCTTGGTATCATTTGAAACCGCAAGTTCCCGGATTTTCTATAGTTAGGGTAACGAAGGCGTATGTATTACACAGGCGGTTTGATAAGGCTTTTGCGTATCAAGAGTCGTTAGGGTTCTTAACTCATTAAGAAGGTTTGGTCTTACAACAAGAATGCTGCTAATAGAGGAAGTAGCCAATTAGCAATGTCACTAAACGGTCCACTGCCTTGACATCAACTCACAGTTGCTCTTGTTTCGCGAGTAGTTGCTTGATATTCTGACTCCTCTTCTCGTTCTGCTTCTTCTTGATAGCCTATGACTTCCTCTACTGTTACCTAACATCTTTGTATTGTAATATGACCTCTAGGATGTACAGTTAATGGGATATCACTTAACATAAACAAATACAGCTGCATCATTACTCACTTCCGAGCACAAAGTCATCACGAACAGAGAGTACTTGTCAGTTCTGAAGGGTTCATATTCTTGAAATCGAGAAGATCACTTTGCAAACTTTGCATACCAACACTCAAATTAACACTAAGCTGAGAATGTTACTGTTTTTGTGTTCTAGTTGGTAGTATTCTAGTTAGGGTTGATCATGCAGCCTTTAGCTGGGGGACCCTTGCTACACGATGTTTAGTGTTGTATGTAAAGGTTGCTTATTACCCGAGGTGCAGAAGCCACTAGGGATAGTAATGCTGGCTGTAGACCAACAAAAACCAAGCGACCGACCAATGATACGCAGTAGAGTTAGATTGTTATCACTGATTATTGAGGGTATTTTTAGCATCGTTGTCATACATTTGTATATGTATAGTTATATAATATAGTAATTATATTATATTATAGTAATTATATAGGTTTACTAATAGATAGATAGATCATAGTTCAACAGGAAGCCCTTTCAGCCATAAGCTGGCCTCCCAAAGGGTCTTGGAAGTTTGAAGCTTGTAGGATGTCATATTTGCATATATACTAAATTTTTTGTGGCAATAGCAAAAAGCTAGATCTCTCAGTATTTTACAGATTACTGCAACAGACATAAGCTTTACATGTATTGGTGCATTAGTGCTGCTGATATTTTTGGCTGAAGGCACACATGATGCAAGTGAGTAATGTTCTGATGTTATGTAAGTGAGTGCAGCATCCATTAGTTTTAACAAGTAGCACTTACTTAAATTAACCTGTCTTTTGGGTTTCTTGTATAAATTTGAGAGTTGATGTTTATTAATTGAGCATATGCAGGTACATTTAATGTAAATGTTTAGCACCTTTAGCACATGCTCAAGATTGAGAGACATATGGCAGATAGAGGATTGAAAGAGGGTCAGACAAAGGAGAGAAACGGGTGTCTTAGTTGTTACAAGCCATATATGCATGCATTGCATGTGCACAAGTGCGCACTGAGTGTACAAAACTTAAGGCCTAAAGTTTGTTTAATTAAAACCTTAGTTACAATGGGATTCTAGCAGCAGTCTAGGTCACTCCGGGACACTGACATGTTGTAATTAATACTCGTGTTTTGGTTTCAGGGAGCTGGAGCAAGATTTACAAAAATCCCAACGTATTTTTCAGCAGTTTTCTGCTGATCAGGAAACTGTGCTCAGAGCAGTAGCCAGTGAAGTCGATGTATTGGTCAGTCATTTGGCTCATGACATCCATTCAGGCTACCCAGCAATGTGTTTAAGCATCGGAACCGAAAATGATTTGCGAAAGTGGGTCACAGATATGATCAGTAAGCTTAAGTGGCTACAGCAGGAGATCAAGCTACGACTAGAGAGAGATGCAGTTCTGAGACAACAAGTGACAAGAGGCCATCAGCATGCAGAGGTACATTAATTTTATTCACATTCTATCTGACAAATTGAGAGAGATCAAAATTTGAGAAAGGATATACACCCAGATGGAAGGCATATTTACATTTTATGGTGCAATCCCAATTTGCATTTACACAGTCTCAGAGCGTGTTCACATGTTGTCAATCATGTTCACACCTGTCCTAATCATGATTAGTGTAACGCCATTCTAATGCCGTAAAGAGTAGTATTACAACCACATTAGTGGCGTTAGTGGTTGCATGTGACTCTGGCACGAGGTAGTATACAAGAAGAGCATGCTGCCGATGTTTCTGATGTGGTGTTGTATGTTTAAACGTACAAACGCAGCAACGACATGGCGACGTCTACAGAAGCGCAGGCAGATGTCCCATGTGACAACTTCTTGCCGTCTCTGGAGGAGCTGCTAGAAAAAGCAAAATAGATGTTTCCCGCTTCAAAACCTAAAGCAATGGATTCGTCAAGACAATTCACACGAATTCTTGCCGGGTATGACGGATGAAAACTGTCCAGGCTAATTACACTCATGTGCCCATGTGACTTACTAATCATAGTTAGCGGTGTGAACACGCTCTTAACTAACCACACTTTGATTAGAATAATGATCAGTGTGAACATGGCCTGTTACTGGACTTATATAGGTGAAATTTGTGAGCTGTAGTTACAGGACTTCAGAGAATTTATGTATGTATGATGTCATCATCTTCACTGTGCTAAAAGTATGTCTCGTGAAGCAAATTGTCTAATCACTAACATAAATTTTATTGCTGTTCAACTTTGCAAAACTGTATTTGCTACTAGAAGCAACAGCTGTGTGGTGACTGCATGTCTTCAAGAAAAGTGTTGCCTTCAAGACAGATTGATACTATACTCTTCAGACAGATCAAATCACAGACCTGGAAATCTGATGGATCCTGCGATGTAGCATGCTACTTACAAATATTCATATATATTTATAGCTTTTTTTGCATGGCTCTGGCCACCTGCCGTGAGAAAGTTTGGATGTGGCTGTTTAGGATCTTTCATTCAATATATATTTCAGAATTGCGAATCAGTTGTTAAGTATGAGAATTTTGTTAAGCACTCAGGCTTTAGGACAATTGTGGACTGAATGTGTAGAATTCTTGAGCAGAAACACAACATCCAATGTATGTAATCATGTATTATCTAATTCTTTTGCATATTACCGGTATGTACATGCAATATAATCTATGTCCAAAACTAGAACTGCATGCAAATCAATCTGTATGTATATTATGTCTAGGAGTTTTTGTGTAGCCAGCACTGTCTTTGCAAACATTTTAGCATTAACAAGTACGAGTAGGGTTTATAGCAGTTTGGGCTACACTGTAGTACTATAGCTACTAGTAGTACAACATGTAGTGCTGTAGTCATTATAGTCACTTGGTCTTTGTAGTCAGTCTGCTTTTAAGTTTATGATTTGTATTTAATACACTAACTATAGTTATTGGAACAACAATGAACATGTATGCAGTGTAGTCAGACTGTTACTAATGTGATCATTACTGATGATAAGGAGATAAGAACTATTACAAATTCAACCATGCAGATGCTCACAAGACAAAGGAAGTGGCTTTGTGAAAGACTGACTTATTACAATGTAGAATTTGTGTGGCTGATTGCTTTACAATCATCTTGAGTGGTCAAGTATTTGTCCTGTCTGATGTTTCCTTAGCTGGTAGACTGGAACAGAAAATTCTAAGTCAATAGTTATTATGAACTGATGTACTTGTAGGAGCTGATACAAGCGTCTGAAGAAGATCGTCGCTACTTTTTGTCTGAATTGTCAAAACACAGAGAAATGCTGACAACATTGGCTCAGGACAGGCAAGGTTATGATTGGATATAAGGCCATAGCTAAAAAAATACTGCTTGCTAAGACCTGGTTTTTGTGTCTCAGTATTGGGAGCATTTGGAACTGATCAAAATTTGGCCGCTCGAAAGACCCTTCAACAATTACAAGTTAGCAAAACATGAATTAACTGTCATTTAGGACTTTTGCATATTATTTGGTGCAATCATTGCCACAGACAATTTCCCAAATTACAATCTTTTCTTTGCTTTAGGAACAAGCAGCTCAGCTAACCGATCGACTGGAAAAAGTAATTGCTAATAAGTAATCAGCAGTTTGGTCTGCCAACCACTTGCATTGTTTCTGTAGGGAGCACGTGCATTACATGCAAGCTCTGCTGCACTAAGGGAGAAGCAGCGTCTCATGGAGGATCTAGAAGCAAAGCAAGTAGGTATAATCTCTGACATGTGTATGATAATAAAATCCTACTTACTGAGATTATGTAGGAATCCAGAAGGGCACGGCAAACAATCACAGACCAGTATGACAGGTTGTTGATGCCAATTTTGTGAAGGACAAGATTCATAATTAGCTTTGTGTACAGGCTCAGGAAGCAACTTAGCAATTTTCAAACATAACACAGGACATGCTCTATTTCTGCTGCACCTTCTATGAAGACTCTAGGAATATAATATAAAATATTTTAGTTAGCAAATAACTTGGTTTAATTAAGGGGCAATGAGTCTCTACTATCAGACGGCGCAATATATGTCTTTATAACGTCATTTACATAGTAGAAATTTTATTGTGTTAATTACATGTAATTCTAAGTTTAATTTTCCTAATACTAAAATAATATATGCGACATTCATCAAATTTGAATGCTGTGTCCTTTTTGTTCATTTTTATGTCTGTCAATGGTGTGGAAATAAACTGCTTAGATTTTCAGGGTTTGAACTTGGTTAAAAGTTAACTTGATTTTGAGTAGATGTCTTTGCCAGTTTTACTATACTCATAGTTTTCCACAATTGTTGCATGGGCATGCATCTAGTAGTAGTTACTAGTGTTATCAATGCAGTCTACCGGAAATCATTCAGTGCTCTGCTGTTAGAGCTTCATAATATTATTGAGCCTGGTCTTGGATGGACCACCACCCATCAAATTCAATATCATATCAATAGACCCAAAGGACAATCTCTTGTAGCTCCGCTCATTCTACACCTTTTCTTCTGGATAATCTCATGCTCCTTTTTAAGTCTGATATTATCAAGGGATCAAATACATATACTTTCTAGTACTGTACTGTATTGGTGAGAGTGATTTCAATTCAATACCTGTCCCTGCAGTAATTCTTGCTTTTATCAGTCTTAAAATATCAAGCTGATTGAATTGAATCCTATGTGATTCTTTGCTTACTATTGGAGTATCCGTAACTTGTCTTAATTCATATGTCTCTTTTCTGACTGTAAGTCAAAGATACTTCATAGTCGATATATTGTTACTTGTACTGTATGTAGGTTATTATAATACAAATGACAGCATAACAAACTACTGCATACTACCTATGTCTACTAATCAGCATGCCAATCTGCATACTCCTTTCAGCCAATCGGATCTTCCTTTTCAACGCCTTCATTTCTACTGAGTTCGACATCTTATCGAGCATGTAATGATGCATAAACACATGCAACCCTTCTCTCAAGTGATACAAATCTGGTGTAGCAGCAATTTGAGCAAATACTGACTGAAACATTTCAGACTCATCAAAAAGACTTTGTAACAGAAATGAGTAAAACTGAACAGATGACTTTCCCAGTTGTGAGAATTCAATAACCTTCAATACAGAAAGAGACATTGCCTTAGTGATAAACAGATGAATAAGGAGCTTAGCCAAATTGTGTCTATTGCTTTCAGTCAGTGATTCCATTGCTTTCAGACGATCCCAAATGCTGTACTGTAATGTCACTTGATAACTACGACTGCATTGACATAATCTCTCACTCAAATATGCATAGAATGGATTGAATAGTTGCTCCTGAAGGCAACAATCAAGAAGTACGTAAACAATCTCCCGTGACTGTTTCTCTTTCAAATTTAGTTTAAGTAGTTTTTCAAATGCATCAAGATAGTCATCGCTAGACATGAGCACACAAAATATAGTTCTTCTAATGTCACTCGTCATTCTCTGCTGGTGTGCCAATGTAAGCATATGTAAATCAGACACACCAGCCATCTCATGTTCCTTTAGTTTGGTTAATATACCTACTTCACCCCCTTTCCAACTTGATCCAACAATCCACCATCTCCCGTGAGTGTCTGCATTCAGTAAATCATTTAGAGTCATCCTCATTGGCAACTCAGCTGATTTTCTTCCTTTAGTTAGTTCCTGATAACGTTGTCTATAGCAATCTATTGCTACCGGATCATGTCGCAATTTTCTAAGATTATTGTTTTTCAGTGCTGTAATTGCATTCACCATAAACTTCACACGAGATTTCTCTCCTTGGTTGTGAGGTATAGAAGATGCTTTTGCCTCAACCTCTACAACAATGTCTTTCAGTGCTCGAGGATCATCTTTTCGAAGTTGGGGTCCTATCAAACTCAGTAGCATCAAAAGAAGTTCAATATCCAATTCATGAAACGAAGCCACAAACTTCCTAACTAAATCGTAAATCAGACAACAGTCTATCATCTGGAGTGTGTAGAGAAAGGCAAACAGCATCACAATATTGGCAGTTGCTTTGGTTGCTTTCTTTTTATCTTCTTCATAAGTATGCTCTAGTTTCTTGGCCAATGACTCCAAGAAAAAATAGCCAACTTCAACACCCTCATTATGACACACAAGCCCTAATAACAGTATGCTTTCCATTAGAATCTGGTCCCCTACATGAGATAATTTCACGCAGGAATCAAGTAGGCACTCAGTCAAACTACTGCTCATGTCATTATGACTATTCTCACGAAACAGGCTTTCCACTTCTCCTGCAATCAACTTGACATTATGCTCGCTAAGCCTATTGACTAGTCCACGCAACACACGCTGAAGTCTTTGTAAAGTCAAAGATTCTCTGTTGGCCTCTGATTTTCTAAGATGAGGAGGAAGGTACTTCACTGCTACAGATGGTTCTGCATCAATGATATCACTATCATTATCCAAGTTGACTTGTTCACCGTGCCCTACATGTCTCTTCATTTTGGACCGACCATCTAACTCTATGTCTGTCTCAGTGTCACTCGCTTTCTTTTCCGCTACTTCCTCAACTTCATTTGCCGCAATTTCAACGTCCGCTACTTCCAGTAAGAAATCTAGACCGTCTTCACTGAAAGTCGAAGGTAACTTCTTTCCTTTTTTCAATCCTAATTTTTTCTCAAGCCTCCCGATCTCTTTATCCTCTTTGCTGTTGGCTATTAATGCCGTTTGCCTTGAATATCGAAAGTTGCGACAGCTGGACTCAACTGAATCTTTCAAACTGACATGCACTTCTTCCTTTGTTCCAAAAGCCACGCTGTGTTTCAGATTTCTCTGACGTTGCCGACTCATGCTGTCTTTGTCATCATCGAGGTTCCTCGTCACAACTTGGCCATGAAATAACCGGTAGCCATGTTCGCTGTCACATGCAACTGCCGGCAAGCGGCCTTTTCTTTTACGGCCCTTTTTTGCCTTTGTTTCGAAGAAAACTTTCAATCTTTCTTTCTTCTCTTTACGTATCCTCTTCCTCGCTTTCCGACGACCACTAGACGTAACTTTCGAAGAAACAGCACCGCTGACTCTCATTTCAATTACCCGGCTATCATTTTCACATGCAGTACGCCCGATGGCAGTCCCGGATGCACAGCAGTCTTCACATCCGGGACTGCAATCCACACTGCGTTGTTCACATTTTGAATTACAGTATTCTAACAACCGAAAACAGCAAAGCCTTGCAACGTAAGGTCACTCGGAACTACCAAAAATGATAGCTGTAGCGTTGGCATGCAAGAATGTAAACACTGAAACATTGCTCAGTTCGGTGAAGGCCTAAAATGAACAAAACAAACGTCAGAAAATGAGACAACGGAAAGTTACATAGATCATAAATAACCTTGCCCACTCTACACTAAGAATTAGATGATCATATCCATAACCATTAAGAGCTTGAATAGCACGTGCTGCATCTTCCTTGTGGTGATAATTCACAAATGCAAAACCCTTCAGAACACCAAAATGCAATAGTTGGTCAATATAAAACATAGTAACAACATATAGTAAAAATTAGAAACATAGCTACTGCTAGCTAGACACAGACCCTATAGAGGCCACAACTCTCCATATTGATATGATATGATATATTTGATTCACACCAACATAATGGTGTAGCTCCCCTCTAAGGGAAATGTAAGAAGAGAAGAAAAAAGAATTACAGACGTACAAGACACTCACATACAATGACGTCAAAACAAAACAAAAAAAGACAAAACTCCTATCTAAGTACAGTTATGGTATAGAAACCGTTCTTAGTCCTCTAATGCTATTCACAGAGTTTTAGCAATGTTTAGAAAATTAAGTTGTATTGTCCTTATTCGTTCCACAGCTTCCAACAAGTCTTCAAAGCAGTCACAAATAAATTCACTTCACCTACATGAGAACGAGCATGCGAAAATGTATTTTTTAACAATGTGTACCAACTGGTTATTGTTAAATCTGTGTAAGTCAATGGATATTCAACTTTCTCACTGGACTTCAGAAAAAATCTATTTGCAATGCACAGAAAAGTAGAACACTAAATATGCACAGTTAGGCGCACCACGTGATGTACAATTCCAAACTTCCTAAAAAAATTAGCAGAGTGCTCAGTGCTCAATATAAATGCACACAAAACTTGAATAACAAGAGAAACAAGATGTCAAAACCGAGAAAATCCTAATGATAGCTGACTTTGGCGACAACGACTAAGCTAGCTCAGGCATCTAGTACTTGAGGCACTGTTATGTGTTAGAACCTATGCTCATACAGGCCACGTGCTGTTCTCTGTCTGCACCTGTGTTTGTGAAACTACTACTCATGACACATGGTATATTTGACAACAAAACTACCATTACAGTACTATGCTAAACACATGTATTAGTGTTCCGCTCGAAATTATTGATTACTAGCCAATTGGCTAAGGAGTTTGTTCATTTGTAGCCAAGCATTCTTTTTAGAGCCAAGAAAAAATCACTCAAACATCAAACAGCTAACAATCCAGAAAACAACAACTACTCTTGAGTCAAGTTTAACTTGTTCGGACAGACAGGCAGCATTTATCAATTGCTGCAAACAAATGTAGTACACTAATCTAACAAATGTCATGCTCAGGAAACATGACTTTGAAAGACAAAGTGTAAACAAATCAGACTTCAAGTGTTTAGTGCTATCCTTTTTAGCTTTTTATACCAAATTTAATATCTTCATCAAAATCAAAATCTTGAAGTTTTGGCCCTTCTATGCTCAGTATCATCAAAGTTCGGCATCATTGAAGTCGTCGTTGTCATTTTCCTTGTAGTTTCTACCATTGGTCTACTTCGTTTTACTTCAGCAGCTGTCTTCAGAACCATGACTGTCATCTTCACTGTGACTATTTCTAGTTTAACACGTGCCTGCTAAGTGCAAGACATAAACAAATCATGCGCCATAGATTGGCCTTATAGTCCTTGAAACTCCAATGCGTTGTGCTAATTACCATTCTGAGTGAGCTGTAGCGACTGTGCTTGCAAGATCTGATCCTGAGGAAGGTGTACATAGTACACTGTAAATGCTAGCCAAATTGGCGAAGAAGCATTACCGCATTACCATTTTATTGCCAGCGACTTCTATTGTAGCATTTGGCTATTTGGAGATCGTTCAGTGGAATCTCTGTATGTGAAAGATTGCTTTCCACTGGCATACAGACAGTGGAATCTCTGTATGCCAGAGATTCCACTGTCATCGCAACTGTAATGATGTCACAAACCCGTTTGTGCAAGTGCAGTGAGAACATGCAGTGATGGCAATGAAAGATACAGAGGCTTAGTTTGGTGACTGTAGTTTGCATATAGTACACGTATTACGTCTTCGTGCTATCCTTTTATCACCAGGGTATCGTACATGTTTCAGAGTTCAGACCACTATACTGAGACTCAAAAAAGCAGACCGGAACTCCGAGGTACGGTAGAAACTCTAATGCTTCAATTATCCATTCTTTTCACTTATCCGACCTCCATTTCTCCATGGATTGCTCAAAGGGGGTCGGATAATCGAGGGTCTACTGTACTGACAAACATGGTATATTTGACAAAACAAATTATGTACATACAACAGCAAAATTAATAGCCAGGGTTTCAACATGAACGTTAGTTCTAGACAGTTTGTATATAAAGTAAATCGTACTAATTTCTGATCTAAAGATAAAGGCAGCTCTCTAGAACTACTACTACAGTCAGGTCAGCACAGAAGTCTAATTACCTAAAATATAGTTGCACAGTAGGGATTTGCATGCATGTGAATCTAAATAGAGTCTACTTAAAAGCCTTCTGCAATATACTGAAAAGCTTTAAAATACTAACTATTATAGACTATGTAAGCAAACAGTTAAATAACGTAGATACATTTCAGGTATTACATCAGTAGGAAACATTTATGGCATTCTGGAGATTATCAATGTCTACGATAGTTACGGTGAGATAACTGATTTGTGTGGATACCAAGATGTCCATATCTAGGGCACAAATTTTCTTCAAGTAAGCAAAAAATGTACACCAGTTAGTTCAGTTGCACACTAGCAGTTTGAGAGAATTGCATGCAAACACTTGTGTTCAAAACATGTCTTCATGTAACGAGTACTGTAACACAACTGACAGTCATGACTACACTCAGTTATTTGGCCCACTCTTTATTCTACATACAACAGTTTTATAGTCTCTCTCACCTACCACTATTGTACCAGTACACAAAGATTAGCTTGCTGACATGACTCATTACTGACAAGTAGACTGACAGAATGAGACATTTTGAAAATATGCTGAACTAATTCTATACCGTACTGACCAAAAATATTTGTTTACTGCAATCAGCTTGTAACCGATGTCTTAAGACATTTCTGTGAGAAAATCCCTCCTGCCATCTTTTATCAATGTCTCAGCAGCAAAAGCAGGTGTTGCAACTATTGCTGGCGTAATGGACGACTTAAAGCATGATAACCAAGTCCGCATGCATGGAGAAATGTTCTATACATTGGTTGTGGAGAGCAACGGATTCTAGACACAACATGGCTTGGAAATTTTTCGATCATTGCTCAAAAGTAGTGTCAGCAAAACCGCCTAACCATGGTCTCACGCTATTTCTAAGCTACACGAAATGTTGTCAGTGAGCCAACGGTAATATAACAGCAGGATGATTTGAGACAAGAGTATTTTTGACATTGATTAGATTGGCAGACATGGCTATACACTTGGGCGGTATGTATAGCTAAAATTGCAATCAGCTCCAAAAATTCATTCATGATACGTAAAGATCCAACATGCTCTGTCCTCATATACATCTAGCTATCTAGTAAAATGCCTCTATTAAATGATTCTTGGCTCATCTGAGCTACTTGCTATCAACAGTTTGTTCAAAATTACCCTTGACTTTATCTTTGAGAACTTGTAAACAAGTGTCTCCAAACAGTTTGAATTCTCCAGTACCAGTATTTCCTACTGCTTTCAAAACTATGGTTGCTGGGACTAAGTCACTGTGATTCAGTCTTCCGTGTTAGGACAGAGCAATTGCATTATTGCAGCAACCTTGTTGTTGTAAACTATTGCAAGTGACCTTCCCGTAGGTGTGAAGTCTCGTGGAATCTGGAATCAACTCCTGCACTTTAGCAAAGAGCTGCAAATCTCCCGGAAACTCCTAGTTTTGAAGCAACTCAAATCCAAGTTCTAGACTATAGAAATGATAAAAAATTGTGGAATCCTGGAAGGGACAATGGGAAGCAACTGTAGGTTCTATACAGAGCTCAACATAAGGCTCTGGTAAGTTTGTGCTCCTCGAGATCTCCAAACCTCACAGGAGAGCACATGCTCCAGAAGCATGAAAGATGGCTGCTACACAGCAAACCCTTGAAAACCTGTTTGGGCCCAAGCTGAGAGAAACTGAGGATTCACGAGAGCAAGATGTGACACCAAACCCTCTACCAAATTTGTCCAGGACTCTGAAGCCAAGCCCACTCAGCCAGAAAGATCAAGTAAGAGAGTTTTTTCAATAATATGAAACATTTCAACAGACTTCAGATCTGAACTTGCCCATGACACGCTGTTGGCGCTGTTGTCAGTAAAAATCAATGAACAGCCTTCAGAAATGAACTACTGTACAGAGGTGTTGAAAGCCGCCAAGTCTGCAACTCATTTATATAGTTCTACACACAAATCCACCTAGATAATAAAAGAACAAGTCATTGCAGAGAAAAGTCTTTGAGTATCCAAGGATAAGGACTTGTCTCCCGGAACCTAAACCTTGGGGTTGACATGTATGATTCTTGCAATACCCCATGAGAGCTACGAAAATAATATTCTTATTTGATGTACATACATGTACAACCCTCCATCTAGATTGAAAGGCAAACTGCTGTAACCCATTCATCAATTGGGTCATCATAATTTTTATAAACGACTTTTGATTTTCTCTGTTTCACTTTGTACTACTCTATGTCCCTAGCATTCATAACAGAACCTTTGAGCGTTGAGTGATTTTGTCTTTTGCAAGATAAATTCTTGCAATAGCTCCAAATCTCCTGAAGAGTTCTTGAAGATCTGCTTCAGTTGTCTCATCTGACAGGTTAGTGACCCGTAACGTTGCCTGGTCATCTGCAACAGCATGTTCACAACATCAATATACTATACATGTATATCCAACCCTGTTATATTCCAAAAACCTCTTCTCATAGACATTGATTCTCCTCTTCGATCCCCACCTTCTTCTCTTCTACCTGGTGCAATGTATTTGCCAGAAGCTACAGCAACACCTTTCACTCTTGCTTCTGTTTGACCTCCTAATTAAGTTTAACACAACATCAAGAAACTCCACATGATCTCGATCATTCAACATGTTCTTATTGACACACCCTTTGACTCTGACTCCACATCTTTTACTATAGGTCCGAGCATGTCTTTGTAAGGGCATTTCGTTGTCCAGTGATCACCTTTGCAAATGCGACACTGTACAATTTTTTGACCTTGCAATTTCTTCAAAGGATCGTCATCCTGTTCTAGAGTCTAGTAGTACAGAGAGTTCCAAAAAGTATTATGCATGATGTTGCCACCAAAAGAAAGTTGTTTGCTCTAGCCTCTTTATTTGTAGCAAGAGTAAGAAAGACATCATCAGCTACTTGAGTTGTAGCAAGATCTGGTCCTGACGGAAGATCCTGTGCTGCCTGTCCAAATTTTCGCCATGTCTGCAACATAAACAAAATACTCTAGTAACCACTGCATGACTACATACAGAATCCAAGTTTTGTACATTGACTATATAATGTGCTTGATAACTCTGCAAGAACCATGCATACCTATAAGATGAAATATTGGCGAGGAATATATTTTAGCAGATTTGCGGATTTTCAGCAAGTGCCAATAAAAATCCGCCATTAATTTGGCCACCGGGATATATTGACGTCATCACCTATGTGGATCAGATATCTAGGCGCAATGTGGTGGTACGTACGTCATGTGGATGAGGCCACAAGATGGTAACCCTGCTTGCCGTCTGTTGTGCCTATACCCTGTCTAGCAGGGAGGTTAAACATGAGAATGAAGCTGTAAAGTTATCGATGAAGCAGGAGGAATCATGCGGGTTACATTCTTCGCGCTGACACAGCAATTCTTCATCACCATACAGTAGTTGGAGACCAGTGAGTTAGAAAAGTGCAATGGCCATCAATGCAGCTGTCAATTGCAAACTCCTCCATGATGCAGCCACTTGACGAGGTGGGTGGGAATACCGTACATACATCAATCAGCAAACGATGTCCAACTGCCAAAATAAAATCTGCCAATATCATTTCTTCTGTCAATTTCCTAGCAAACTGTCAAATAAATTCCCGCCAATGTTTCATCTTATATGATGGTAGTAGGTACACGATTTCAAGTTTGTGTGGGTGTGTCTGTGTGTGGGTGGTGAATCGTGAGCGGGCACCTTTAAACAAACAAATAAATACAACCATGAGCAATGCAAGCCAACTCCATTTCACGTCTCAATTACTGAATGCTTTCTACACCTTACTAATTACAGATGTCATTGCACAACAACAAATGCAAGTTGCCATGATGAAACGCATGCAGTCAGAAACTACAGTTCTGTTGCTATCTAGTGCCATGCCAAAAGCAAGCAAGCAAGCTCATGTTCTAATAAAAGAGTTGTAAAATCCACCAAGTCTGGAGAAGACTAAGCAATTTGCCATTCATACATTGACAATCTGTCAATTATCTATAAGTAAATGATTTTAACACAGTGACCACATTGCCAAAGTCTGGATATCTTAAAATAACAGACCAAGCAACAAATAGATGCTCAAAGAAGTTTCTGTTAATTCAACGTTGACATCACAAGACACCCACTTTATCCTGAAAAACTCAAGTCAACATAGGCAGAATAAAAGAGAAACGCACAAAACTTCTTGTCAATATGCTTCAAGCAATAAGAAAGCAATTTGCAGTAACTATCTCAATGATTCCATACACTCCTAGAAGAAGTCCTATCAATAACTGCTTTAGATAAAGTAAACCAGATCCCTTTGACTTATGTGAAATCCAATGTGTCTTAAATTGTTTATGATGAGAAGAATCTGGTGTCCATCAAAATCAAACATGAGAGCAGAAGCATTAGTGCTCTTGCTACAGGAAGAACTGGCCAGCTTGATCCATTAGCAACAAATCTTTGGCGGATATGTGTCGTCATAATTAGTTCATGGTTGCATACGTACCAAGTTGAATTATTACTTATGGTATGTACCCAGCTCATTGTCTCCTAAGTTAAGCATAAAGATAGGTGTAGACCACATGGTCATGACCTTTTCTCTAAAACAGTGTCACCTACTAGTTTCAATGCATTTAGATCACTTATTTATTGTATATTTTGAGACAGAGTGTTAAAAGTACTGCAGTTGTCTCACCTTTCTTTGTGCTATTTTCTTGGACAGCTGGCGTTTTTCAATCCTGTATGTTCTCGTAATCTAAAACAAATGCAAAATGGATCATCACTACAGTTGAACCTCGCTAATCCAAATCCTCGCTAATCCAAATTACCTTTGGCAGATCCTATGGGCAGCCTGATCCGGGTTGCAGTTATCTGGGTGCATTTCTTTATTCTCTACCTAATCCGGTTAAGCTCACCCAAACTCCACTAACCAATCCAGTGGGACGGTGGATTAGTTTGTGGAGTTTGGGTGAGCTCAACCCGATTAGATGGTGGAGATAAAGTAACCAGACAGAGGTTCACAACCTCAACCAGATTAGGTTGTGATGAATAAAAAATGCGCCCCTAGTCTTCAGCAAATGCGCATATCTGACTATTTTAAATCTTGACTGCCAGAAGTACATATAGTCGTTGTAGCGGTGTCCTTTATCACAAACATGACATACGTGTAGAGATACGTAGATGTGCCAGTGATCTGGGCGTCCGAGGCAAGGTCTGGACCTCCCAGGCTACATGTTCCCACGCATTTTTAGTAATCTGAACCACTTCACTAATCTGACCAGGGCTTGGGACGGGGCTGTTTGGAATAGCGAGGTTCTATTGTACTCTCAAAGAATGCATCAATACAATTGTGCAAACTTCAAGATTGTGTGCTAATAAATATCTAAGTAGGTCAGACTACAGCTAAGTATACACAATTGAGAGATTACTGTATTACCACTAATTCATTTCAAACAATAATAATTTTGAACTAGACAAATTCTTTTTAATTTTTGATCACTACTGTCTCTAAGCAATCTTTACTGTTTATTGGGTTTTCCAAATTTAATTACCGATTTCTGTCATCTCCAAAAGAGCACAATCCAAGATGATAATGAACCAGCACTGTCTTTGTTACCATTAAAAATACAAGTATGTACACTAGAGTGCATTACATCTCTTATTCCCTGCCAATATCTCTACTGTCTAGATCACTCTCACTGTCTTCACTGTGGCCCATGATGATCGGTTATCTTCCAATAGTCACCACGTTTAGCACGTGCACAGTGCAAAAGCATCTGAATAATACCTTCCCCAAGACTGTGTATAAAATAATTTCATTTCAAACTCTTTAATTTCAAGGTAAAAATGTTAACAAGAACATAACGATAACCCCAAATTCATTTATATATAATACGAAACTTTTCAACTACATACATGTCACATTATGTGCTTATCACGACAAATATGTTTCTGCATGGAGCTTCTATCTCACTCAACAAACAGATTACAAAATGCATTGTTTCCAAGAACTTTCACACCTACTTGCCATTCCCTAACCATGAACTATGCAGTAAACGCAGTAAATACCATTAGGTAATTCTTGGTGCAGTATCATACAAAATCTCCTAATTCACTGCCAGAAAAATGACGTGGCATTTTCGTAAAAGTAAATAGGTTTTGTTTGAAATGATGGTTCTATTCTTTGAAAAGTTGCACTTTGCTGCAAAATTTATGAGTTTGCAACTGTACTTTCTACAAAAAATACAACAACATTTGAGAAAGTTTAGCAACATTG
This sequence comes from Corticium candelabrum, assembly GCF_963422355.1. Lineage (NCBI taxonomy): Eukaryota > Metazoa > Porifera > Homoscleromorpha > Homosclerophorida > Plakinidae > Corticium > Corticium candelabrum. Next base: position 7,404,503 of record NC_085099.1, read on the forward strand.
CAGACAAACAACTGTTTGCTATAAACAAGATCACTACACTTTGACAAAGCAACTTTCATACTGACTGTTATGTCTCCACACTGAAGATTAAGTGCCAAAGAAAGTAACATGCATTTGCCTGCAAGTATAGTGTTGGTAGAGGTGATGGGGTAGTGGGTAGTGGTACTTCCGGGTGAAATTGGGTCTGGTACCAGCCTTTGATGTCGCTGTGTTGCCACATAGCCAGAAATCGGCTATCTAAAGACCTGATTTGGTTTCTTGAATGTTTCACTAAAGATCAGATTGGTACGCAAGCAGTGCAATCCTATCTCAACTAGCTTCTCTTGTTTCGTAGAGAACAACTCTAGACTACAGCTAGAGTCGTTACTGTTTGTGAAACCTGTATGTCTACAGCAGCAATTAAACACGACCACGAAAATATTTCAACAGACTTCGATCTCATGCAGTCTGTTATGATCGACATCGTGCGTTATGCACTTGTGTCACAACGGAGACTGAGTGCGAACGTACTGGATGGATGCAAAAGTACTCAACGTAAAGCAATGCACAAAACAAACGAGATGAAACCCAAACACAGAAAGATGACAAATCTTGTTTCGATGACATCAGCTCCAAGCCCTTCCAGATATATTGCTCACTCTAGACTATCTGTGGTCAGCTTGGACGTCAAACAGTAAACAGCATTGAGTACGTTCACATCCATCGAGTATGTTTGCATTCAGTCTCCGTTCACGGTTGTGACACGAGCGCACAACGCTACACGTATGACATCGATCATGACTGCATGAGATCAAAAGCCTGTCGACGGCAACGTTCCCGGCCGCATTTAAGTGCTGCTGTTAACATGCAGATTTCACAAACAGCAACGACTCTAGCTGTAGTCTTTGAGGTGTTCTCTATAAAACAAGAGAAGCTACTTAAGATAGGATTACACTGTGTGCATACCAATCTGGTCTTTAGATGGCCGATTTCTGGCTATGCGGCAACAGGTCTGGCTACGTGAGTATAGGGTCTGGCTATGCAAGACTAATTCAAGGTATTGTCAGCTACCGTCGTCTCTAAATTCATTTGTTCACAAACGATGGTGATGCTCAGAACGAGCATGATCATTCAAGTGAGCTACCACTTTCTACAAGACCCATTCGTTTGAGTACAGTACGAGGGCAGATACACATGTGGATGCAGTTTTGACATCTAGAACAGGCACTTTGCGATCATAGTTGTCTATTTTGGGCATATAATAGGTATACATGCAATACTAGAGCAATTTCAAGACTCATCTCTTTCCAGCTACTTGCCTCGTTTGACATGGGAGACGAATGAAAGACTATTCATACTAAGGGAACAGTTGCTGGACGTCTGCCATCAACGTTGACATAATCCATCGCATTATACTCAAATCAGGCACAACAGGTTCTGACATTAGATAACACAACCCACCCTCTTCTTCAACTTCTCAACGTGGTAAGCTGCCAATCTGTTTTGTTCACGCAGTGCGTAGAAGAAACATGTACCTGTTATTTAAAGGTGCAAACAGTAAGCCGTAGCACCGTTCAAAGCAAAAACCGACCGCTGTCTGATAATTAGTAGGTGTGTCTGATATATGAGAACAGCAGTGGAAGTTGTAAATTGTCGACGTGAATGGCAAGACGGCAAGCGATCAAGCCCAATCTAACATGTCTTTTTCTCTGTAACTATTCTCTATATTTATGCCTTTAGATGAAAGAAATTCTCGTTTGCTATCCGTATGAAAGTGTCCAATATTAGGTTGTTGACTCTACTGTTCTCAAGCTCAACCAGTGTACATGGTCACATTTAAAGGGAAAGTCCAACAAAAATGAACTTAACTTGTATGAGTAGATCTTACGAAGACAAATCAATCGATATAAGTTACTCCGTTATCTTCGTCTTTCTATACGAGAACAAGTAATGTTACTGTGATGTGCAACACCCATGCACCCGCTCCCCGCTTCCTGGTCGATTAAGCTCCGCCCACTGCAAACAAATCAATGCATTTACGGGTGACTGCTACGAATATATCAAGAATGCCGAATGTGAATGCGAAGATATTATGAAGATCTGCCTTCTTGCCATCAATGGTTCCTCTCTAAAGTAAAATGGTGTCAGTACAGCTGTTTTCCTGCCATACTTTCAAGCAGAATTCCTCAATACCATGGCCTACCTAGAGAACGCACTTGTGCTTGAGTATTTGTTTATCCTTGTTCTTTTAATATCCGAAGAGAAACGTTCAGCGCGCCGTCTGGTGTGTGCTACAGAGGACGTTCCTATTTTCACATCCGATCTGCTCACTTTCTTTAGCCGCTGATTGGGAGAAGGTTACAATCCCAAATGTAAAAATAGGATCATCCTCTGTTGCACACGCCAGACGGCGCGCTGAACGTTCTCTTCAAATATTAAAAGAACAAGGACAAACAAATACTTAAGCACAAGCACGTTCTCTAGGTAAGCCGTGGTATTGAGAAATTCTGCTTCAAAGTCTGGTGGGAAAACAGCTCTACCAACACCATTTTACTCTAGAGAGGAGCCACTGACGGCAAGAAGGCAGATCTTCATAATATCTTCACATTCACATTCAGCATTCTCAATTTGTTTGCAGTGGGCGGAGCTTAATCCACTAGGAAGCGTGGAGCAGGTGCATGGGCGTAGCACATCACAGAAACATTGCTTGTTCTCGTATACAAAAGCGAAGATAACGGAGTAACTTATACCGATCGATTTGTCTTGGTAAGATCCACTCATACAAGTTAAGTTCATTTTTGTTGGACTTCCCCTTTAAGACACTCTAAGCACCACTTCTAGACCATGTTTCCACTAGCATTTAAACGAATGGTTTAAGCTAAACTGGCGTGCATTTCTTTAATCTCCACCAGCTAATCCAGTTTTAAAGGGTAACTGCAACGCAAAAATAGAAAATTCTTTTATGTTGGACATTGATAATTTTAGTTGCATACATGACAGAAAAAATAGTTTTAGATTTTTAAGTTAGGTATTCGCTGAGATATAGCAGGTCAAAGTTGCTTCCGGTTCTTCAAGTTCCGGTAACACATTTTAACGGGCGTGGTGTAGTGTGACATCACAAAGGGGAAACTCCACGCTAGTGTGTATTGTAAAAAAGGAATCTGTGGCAAAAGAATGGTTTGGTGTTGTGTGGCTGCAGGATGCACCAATTCGCGCAAGTCATACACAAGCGTGTTTCAATTTCCAAAGATCCCCAAGCTAAGAAAGAATGGGAATCACAAATAGAGAGGACAATTGCAGAAACGTTTGTGTCGTCCAGGCGACTACAACTGAGTAAAACGCGTCCTACTGAGTGGACGAGAGTCTGTAGTAGCTACTCTTAGCCTGATTGCTTCGAGATACATACAGCCAGGCCTATTCAAGAGCTTGGTCTGGGTTGTAGAAGAGCGAAATTAAGGCCACCGTTTTCCAACTACTTGCCTCCACACTTCAAGATCGCAGCACTCTAAAACCTTCGCAAAAAAGGAGAGCCGTATCTGAGAAGCGGGAGGGTAAGGAAGACTCTCGTGCAGGACTAAAAGTACTGCAGATGGCTAGGAGAGGTCAGACTCTTGATGACTATATATAGACTCGCATGTATAGGTGCATGTGTGTAGTGAGTGCAGTCGTATGCATTACAGTATACTGTACAGTGATATCAAACCTTGTGTCAACGTGAATTCAACGTACGAACTTCAACTCATTTCGTTCTCTTTCTCACAGCAATAGAGTTTTGCATGAACTCACCAGTGCACTGTGCCACTATTGTCACTAGTATTCGACATTGTTATCACTTCATTATTTGAGAAAACCTCAAATACATTTTGACAGCACACACACTCCCCACGAGTATGTATCCATCATCTCACAACAACCGCAGCTGCACCTGTAATGGTTGTTTACTTACCCGGATGTGCATTGATTACGTTTGCTACTCCTACTTACAATGGTGACAGGCTATTGGGTAGCCTGTCCTCTTCCTGGTCCACTTCCAAGGCAACAGGCAATCTCAAAGCTGCAGAGACACTGTCGCTGAACTCGAACCTGTGTGGTCTAGTCACTAGAATGGCTCCCAGCAGATTTTCTTCATCCTGCGATTCATGCAATGAGGGAACGTTAGCATCACGTAAAAACCTCCAGAGGGCTCTTCAGAAGAATAACTGTTGCTGCCGTTGCCTCTTCTCTGGTAACGTTGCTTTGGATATAAAGATGTAGTCATCTTTACAGGCCGCTGACTATACAGACGCACACACGTCTCCCCTCTGTGACGTGTACACTACACTATGCCCCTTATAACGTGTTACCAGAACTTAAATCCAAAACTATTTTTCCCCGTCATGTATGCAACTAGAACTAACAATTTCCAACATAAAAGATTTTTGATTTTGCGTTGCAGTTACCTTTTAAGGTTGTGGACCTTTACTGAGTGAGGTAACATTTCTTTATGTAAACCAGAATCGGTGGAGCTCAACTAGTCTATCGGCCAACTACGAGAAATGTGAAGTTTCATTGCACCCATCTCGCAAGAAAGGTATCTTAGTAGCAAATGCTAGACAAAGTACTTATTGACTACTTTCAATTTGTTGCCACTTTCAAAAGCTGGCCGTTGTGCTAAATTACAATGATCTAATCGCCTCAAGCGTCCAGTACCTACATACGGGTCTCAGCGTTTCTTTTCTCTCTCCCACAGACGATAGAGAGGTCTGCGGCATTTTGCAGTTGTACATTGACTAGAAGTATATACTATAAGCAGAATGGAATAGATTAGTGTCACTAAACTAGAGCTAATGGTGTCTTCCTGTCGGCGTCTAATGTTGACATACGGGAAACTGTGAACCAGACCTGGGTTGCAGCTGCATTGATGTAGGGTTTCTAACGACTGGTTCCTTCTACTACATGACCTCACATACTATTAGATGATCTTTAGCATTAAGTTCGAACCGTTTAACCGTCTACCGCACAATAATCAACGCAATTTTCAAATTTTAAAATATTGTTGTTCACCACACGTATCATAGTTTCGTATAATTATCTAGCTGGTAATTTCTGCCGTCTTAAATTACTGCGATTTGAAAATCAAGACAAAAATTACTGCGAATTAAATTTCTGGGTTCCAACGACAGAATGTTTTAAATCTAGTTAGTTGCCTTCTACTGGTCTAGCCTTGTTGTTCATCGCTTTGCTGACTAAAATACATGGAATACATCGCGGTTTGCTTTGCAAGTGGCTTCATCTCCGAAGCCAATTTCTCTGAAATAGCGATCGACATAATTTTGTATATGATACCTGCATGTTGGTGCTTCGAATTCACGCGTTGGTTGCGCTACTACATGCATGAGCTGCCAACAGACTAACTGTAGAATCTTGTCAAAGCTCACGTCTCGATCCCCTAGATCATGCCTCGAGTCAGAGATATTTCTGACTTCTACAGTTCTATAAGAGAGGTATGGACTCACATCGTTGTGAGTTTAGTTTGAAATGCATGGGTATAAGTGCTAGCAACTTAATGTTTAGTGTGGATGTGAACGCCAAGCTTTATACAAATGAACATGGCAGTTTAATTTGATTTCGGATTTGCTGTTTTTTTGTAACACTGAATTGGTGCATCACTGCAAGTAGGTCACTATAGCTAAGGACATACTTGTGCAAAATTGCTCTCAAAAAGCCTCCTGCGAAGAAGTTACCTAGAGCATGAGCTTACTGATGTATGCGTAATTCAACCACTAGCTAGACTCTAAAACACCCTGCATGTCCGCCTGGTCATGATCAAACTGATGGAGTTTACACTTGCTACCTGGTCGACATTTCTGAACGCTACCAATATAGCTAATTATTAGAGTTCTAATTAGCGGAGATAAACAATTCAGTACGTATTCAGTGGACGAGCTACATTCAGTGGATGAGCTACAAGGAAATTACCATATTGTATCTGCTACCGAACGTATAGAACATACAAATGTATATACCTTGGTCGTTTTACTGCATCAAAGATAGCTGACATGCATAGTGCTATACTGCAACACCTGTTGTTGCTGCCAGTACCGCTTCATGTCATCAAGAACTTCCAGAAGTACAAGTACATCCACTATAATGCAGCAAAGGGATCGATTCACTGGCCGGTAGGTGTCTGTTTTGTGACGGAAGACCACAAAGCAATAGAATATAAAGAACAGACAAAACTTTGAAAAATTAAAAATATACTTGCGGTATGAGTATTAATTAAGAAAGTTGGACATATGGTTCACAAGACTGCTGAAATCAAAGAAGACGATAGGACTGCACTTCTCGCTCGCACAGTGACTGACCTCGTTGCTTGTAAAATTTGTTACTATACCATATAATACCTGTAGTACCATGAAAGCTGTCGTTCTAGTTACACGCACAAGCACAAAGTAGATTCAATAGTCTAGAGCTAACGATAAGAAAACAACCTCAGCTGTATAGCTATCATAGTGGAGGACTCGGATGTACATGTGATTGCTTTCAGAAACTTGCCAGCTATAAATGTCAACGCGATTACAACACGGCCCAATGCACCAGCGACCTGTCACCATCCTAATTAACTGCACAGACCTTTCACTGCAGCGCATGCTAGATAATAGGCCACAGAAGAAGTAACAATAATGGCTCAACTCTGATTCAGACAACGACTAAATATATTTTTAGAGCTATTGTTACTCTGGCAACATGCGTACCGTCAAATTAGAGACTTAGCTAACAATGTTCCCTAAGCCACGCCCATGTAAAGCGTTAGGCCGCATAGATTTATGGCGCTGGCAGCCTGGCACGTTGCATTTAATATAACCTTAAGGATACAATTGCCTTACTTATACAACCTTCTGCTTGCTTTGTTACCTACAAAACGTGATAAACAGCCGCTCCAAAAATGCTTTCAGTGTTTTGTAAGTATGTAGCTACCTGTATAACCCTCACTTGCCACCCAAGGCAATGCGCGCATTAGATATTAGTTATTATTTCAACAACAACACCTTTCATGAGTGGCAACATTTTGAATTTTGTTAGTGACTATTTTGGCTACCATTTACCGTCGAAAAACCTTCCTTGCGAGATGGAGGCAATGAAAGTCGATTTCTAGGCGTCTTTTAGACTTTGGCCAATGGACTAAAACCAACTAATCCAGCCGTAGCTAATCCACTACGGCTAGATTAGCTGGTTGAGGTTGGTTAAGCTCCACCGATTCTGGTTGAAGACCTAAACATGATACCTCACCTGGTAGAAGTCCACAACCTCAACTGGATTAGATAGTAGAGGATAGAGAATCCACCCCTAGTTTAAAGTCACACTCTGTTGTCTCGTGCTAATGCCCCGTAACCTTGATTGCATAGCTACGCAATCAAGATAGAAGGTTGGGCTGAATTACAGGCAAAGCTGGATATTAGCGCTAGGTATTAGCCGCAAATAGCGTGAAAGAGCACATACAATGGTCACGTAAAAATATTCCGTCGACACGCTCTAAGCTAAGAGCCTCGCTATGGTCAAAATGTTATTTGTCACTCACGAGATGCTGAGAAAATGTGCTCGTGGGTTATAAAATGGGTGTGAATGTGAATGACTGAAGGGACCAACTGCACTGCATTGTGCACTTGCACTTATCATGTGACCTACTTATTGCTTACCATGTGATCATCGTATGCACTCTGTTTTCACGCTGACATGTAGCGATCGCATATTCGAACCTGGTTTCCTGTAAAACATAACCTATTTGATGCCTTCAACCTGAGGAAAGATGACGAGTTGGTTTGAGAGTGACCCGAACTCTGCTTCAACAATGAGTGCAAAATCACCCCCATACATTTTCTTTAATTGTAACAGTGACTAAGCTCTGATATCCAGCTTTGCCATCAAGTTTGGGGGCGTTAGCATGCGCCAACAGAGTGTGACTTTAAGGATTGGCCGGTAATGAAAAGCAGAAACATTCTTTTGAAGTGATCCAGTTGAAGGAATGTAACCTGTTGCCTAGCAGTCATTGTTATATATTATACAAGCTCCAATGCCCGGCTTCGCCCGGGGGACAACACATGCCAGGTGCTTCTTTTTTCCACTTCATAGCACCGCAGTTGACACACATTTGTCATAGAGCCAATACAACACAGAAGTGGAGGAGAGCCAGGTCGCATTTATAGATAGAGATTATAGCAGAAAGTATCTAAAAATGCGTTTGATGGTATCATAGGTGATGTTGGCCATGAATGATTGCAGTGAATAAAAAATGTCTCGTATACACTTGCAATCGTATAGCACTTCCAGATATTGCGCTGTCCCGTTGAATGAAATGAAGTCACGTGCAGTTAGACAAATCGTATAGCACTCCCGGATATTTATTTGATAACGTAATTATGGGCAGTGTGAACCATCCTCTAGAGACATGGTCACTTCTCTCCGCTGCAGGGAGTGCATACCGTCCGATGTCAGGAACGGGCCGTTTAAATTCGGTGGAGATACTGTCCGATGTCCCATGTAATACTTACCCGGATAATCCCCGGATATTGCGCTGTCCGAAATGAAGTCACGTGCAGTTAGACGAATCCATCAGAGCAGAACTAGAAGTCACATGCAGTACTCACCCGGATAATCCGTTCCCCGTATGTAGCAAAGTCACGACTCGTACCGACTCTCGTCATTTCGACAGTCCCGCTGAACTTCGTCTCTTCCAAGACATTGCTGGCGTTTCAGGGAACAGGTGCATTAAATACGGCAGCTCCGTATCTAACGAAGTCACGACTCGTACCGACTCTTGTCATTTCGACAGTCCCGCTGAACGTCGTCTCTTCAAAGTCGTTGCTGGCGTTTCGGGGAACAGGTGCATGAAACACAGCAGCTCTTCGACCCTCGTAGACTGGCAAACGACTATGGGCGTATTTTTTCAAGACCCGGATATCAGCAAAAATATCTTCCGTTTCCCGCAATAAACAACACGCTCGGCGCGTACTGTCCGACATCGGGAATGGGCAGTCTAAATTTGGTGGAGATACGATGCGCCGTTCCGGAGATATTCACACGCGAGGGGAAGCGAGTGCGATCGTCAGGAAATGGCGTCATCGTGGGAGAAGTCAGGAAGACGACCACAGTCTCACTTTCGACTGGAATGAATTCGGCGTGCGTGAGCCAAATTCGGCCGAGATCGGACTCGCCGTTTTTGAGAAACGCTCGTACGGACGGACACACGGACAAACAGACAGACCGACAGACAGACAGACAGACAGACAGACAGACACCTCTCCTTTATATATATAGATAACCCTGACAGTCTCAGTCACCCGTGTTGGTCACATGTCTGTATTATACACTAGTGGATATGTCTAAATTAAGCAACGGTGCCAACCCCAAACCTCTCAACACATCCAATACACTATAGCTACATCCATTAGATGGTACGAACTAGAATGAGAAAATTACCTTTAGTAGTTTTCTATCATCACCTCTTTTGTACTCTACCACGATCTTCGTATCACCTTCGATTATTTCTGATCCAGGCGGTACAGATCCTACCACATGTCCAAAACAGCAAAAATCTTGGGCTCACGCAGACACCACGTGCGCATACACGGAATCTCTTTTACCTGCAGCCTCCACCTGGTCAGCCCAGCTGGGCTTATCGCTAACGACACATCAAAATTACATCGTCGCTCTAAATAGTCAGTTGCGTTCACGTACACTGCGCTGTCTTTTTCGGGCATGATATGGTTGAGTTGATATTAATTTCACAAAACTAGCATGAGTTACGGTTTGTTTCTCTCGATTACAAGTCATGGGATTGTCGTGTATGGCTTGCTACTGACTGTTTTGTCGTCGGAGATTGACCTCAACGGTTATCTCCTGTACTGTCCTTGTATGGGTAAGTCACATGATCTGGACGTGCGTGATCAAACTCACTGTGTTGTTGATTTGTCATAGAAGACATGCACTGTTGATTGATGTTTTTTTTTTGTTTTAGGCCGTTTTGGCAACCAAGGCGATCATTTCCTAGGATCTTTGGCCTTCGCTCATGGTCTCAACCGAACGCTAGCTCTTCCTCCATGGGTTGTGTACCCATCTAAGCCAGTAGCAACATCTGTACGAGTTTTCGATAATATAATTATAGTACCCTGTTGTCATTAGCTGGGCAAGGAGATCTGGCATTTTTGTAGTCATCGACAGACAGACAGACAGACAATATAGATAGTTAGTTGTACTAGCTACGTATCATAGTTCATATTTGAAAAATATGTGATGACAGACAGACAGACAGACAGACAGACAGACAGACAGACAGACAGACAGACAGACACACATCAGACAAAACCGGAAGACCAAATGCTCCAGAATTTTCGGACTAGTGGAGAAAACACTTTTCCATCCAGCTACAAAGGTGCAATACACAAGTGATCTTAAAGAAACTGTCCGGACTATGTGGTGGACCTGAGAAGCCCATGACTCTTAGCACTCAGGTCTTCCCACATTAGCTTTCTTGCAGTAGTGATTTATAGACATTTCATTTTTGTCGTAGCCTTTTAATTTTATTGCAGAAAAATGTGCATTAGTTTGATCTAAGAAATATATGATCATGACAGACTGACAGACAGACAGACAGACAGACAAACAGACAAGAAAGATATGTATTGACAGACAGACAGACAGACAGACAGACAGACATTCAAGGTGATGTTCATTAGAATTGATCTAGAACTACTATTTGCGCATAGTTTCAACTTGTAGTTTGCTGTGACCGTGCTTCTACTGACTTGAACTGTCATGGATAATATTTTTAACCTTTAGTGTTCTGTATGTAGAAGTTTGTCTAATAAAATCAGACAGACAGACAGACAGACAGACGGATGGACAGACAAACTACTTACCCTAATTGCACATGAGCATGAGTAACACTGAATGGGCTGACTACTATGTAGTAAATAGTGTGTGCCAACTTTTCTCACAAGTATTTCTTAGTAGATGTCTACCAGAGAGGTGCTAGCTAACAGCTAAAATTAGTTGGCTAGTAGTATAGGGTAGAATATGTCATTTGTATCCATCTTGGCACATGTAATGTTCCTCTGTGTGGAGGTAAACCAGTTCCTTCTATTACAATTTTTGATAGTTCCACAAACTAGGTCATGCATGTTCAACTTTGAACATAGTGATCTGATTAGGTTGGACCTACTGAGGCTAGCTAAAATATAAGGTGACTTTAATTAACTTAATATAGAGTGACTCTATGTAGGACTTGACTTCACATAGGTCACAGCATACCTTTTAAATGGATTGTCATGTGCAATTATGGAATTAATTTGTGTTTTCTGGACAGTGGTGTAGGCAGGGTTACTTACAGGGTATAGCTGAAAGAAGCTTGTGCATCAATTTGTCATCAATTGTTTATCATACACTACTAATAATGTTACCGCATTTGCCCGTAATAACGCCCACACCGAAATAACGCCCATGCCCGTATATATGCCCATGGCCAAGTTTAGACCCAGGATACGCATGCGCAGACAAAACAAAATGGGGTCCGTGGTGCGTGAAAGTGCTTACTATTTCTTCGTTGCAATTAGCGATCCTGATGCTTTTGACAGACTTCAAGCTGACCACTCTGGTTTGCATGTGTAGTGTTTAGTTTCTGTGTCTATGCTGATGCTGTACGGATACCAGTACCTTTGATCTTGCAAATGAATAATTGCAAGCATTTGTGGTATTTCTGTCTTCAAGGGATTAGATGATGACTGGCCAAACGACAGCATATTGCAACGCTAGATACGCCTGGGACCAAAATAACACCCATGCCCTAGTATACACCCAGAGAAAAGCGTTTCTTTTCTATACGCCCAGGGCATTATTACGGGCGAATACGGTATTTAATTAACTTGTAAAAATGATTTTAAAACAGTGCACCAATGCAGATTAAAACATCAAGACTTAAACATCTCAATATTTGATAGGCTATGTAGTTAATTAACCATTAGCTGTGAAAACTTCAAGGCCATACGATGAGGATTCCTCTTGACAAACATGTCAACCACACCAGCCACATGTTGTCTAGTCTGCCAATTGAATCCACGATGAACAAACAATAGCGCCACAGGGGCAACAGAACTGGGAAACAGGAGGGGCGGCTGCCCTTCCAATATCGGGATTGGGGGCATCGCCCCTCCAATACTCGACCGTGGACGTACATAGAAACTTCAGAAAGAACGTTTTCAACTAAGAAGACTACATACTTACATAGAAATACTATTGGATGGTGTTGCAATTGAGTCGCTTTATACAGGTTGTCGTGATCATTTGTGTGCATGCTTCTACTTCTGTCACAGATTAATCAATGACAAACCAACCATCTGTAGTTAAATCAAAATGGCAGCAGTATGTTTACAAAATATCCCCAATCCAAATGAGCTTCCGCCGCCCTTGTGCCCCAGTAATCATGATGTACATGACATCCTGTCATTGGTCATTGTTGAACGCAAGTAGGCTTTTGAGCAGGTTTAGCTTGCTATTAAAAGCTATGCTCACAACTATTTGCAGTGACAGCTAGGCAAGGTGCACAGAATCTGGAGGAGTAATGGGATGCAATGTGCTCGAGAAGAACCACTGAAAATCCGGTTAATTACGATGTGAAAACACCTAATGAGAAGCTCAAGGAGTATAGAACTACGCCGGTTGCCAAGTAGGAATAGTCATCTTTACGAGTTTGATGACTTTTTGATGTCCCAAATCAAAAGTTTCCTGTGTACAGGCATCATATATGTCTCGAGACAAAGGGCCCTAGCCTAGGGGTATTGCTAGCAATAGAGAAAAATCCTGAGTATGCCACTGCTGGATATCACTGTTGCTTGCAGTTATTCATAAAGGTGAATACATCACCTTTTACCCATCAAAAAGTTAGTTTCTTACAATGTTTAAAATTTTTGCAATAGTTTAATTAAATATTCAAGTGATGCTGCTTTGTCAAAGTGAATTTGACCTTATTGCTAATTTAGAAGTTGTGATTTGTTTTCCTCATCATCTATACTTGGCTTGATTGTTGTGCTGGTAACAGGTGGATTTCTAAATGATAAGGGTGCCCCATGGTTCTCTTGCCTTTTCCCTATCTTTTCAAAGGTACGTTTGTAGATTGCATGTGTGTTTACATAGAGCCACGTTCCTTTCAAGGATTGGTTCCAAGTCTCCTCTCTCCAGAAATATCATCGAGTGATGCCAATGGAATACTTTATGGACAAGCTAGCACCAGAAGTTTGGCCACCCGGCAAAAGAAAAGGTGAGTGACCTTTAAATAGTCTTCAATGAGTGCTGAGTCTGACTAATTTGATTAGGATTCTGTTATGGAGAGCCTGGTAATGATTGTCCCATGAAGCGGGGTAATCCATTTGGTCCTTTCTGGGACCGGTTTGGTGTGGATTTTGATGACTCTGTGACCTACACGAGGTTATCATTCTCAACTCACCATAATTGGGTTAGAGATGAATGGAACAGGAAGTAAGACCCAACAGAAGCCCCATAACACTGTAGCACTGTATGGTTGTTGTGCTTACAGGTTTCCACCCAAAGACTATCCAGTTTTGGCTTTTATGGGTGCTCCAGCAGCGTTTCCAGTAGCTGAGGAAAATAAGTGGCTTCAAAAATACCTCAAATGGTCTCCTGCAATAATAAAGAGAGTCCAAGAGTTTATTAACAGGGAGTTACCTTCAGGAGCATGGATAGGAATTCACCTAAGAAATGGAATTGATTGGGTTAGTCATACTGTGTCTTATAGCTTGTTCACACGAGCACCTGAAACTGGGCCAGCACAGGTTAAACTTGGTTTCAGAGTTTGTGTGAACATGGGCTTAGTTCTGCTGAGCCATGACTGAGTCATGCTGGCCTTGTTCAGCAAATCTTGCCATGCTAGCCTGGGCTGACAGAGTCTCCTTGCACCATGTGAATATTCGAGCCAAGTTGCAGGCTACACATGTTTACCTACAAAATAGTGTGAAATGAGCAGGAGACTGTCTGCCTTGTCCATCTTTGAAGCAGCAACCGAGTTCAAGACCAATAGAATCATGCACCAGAACAAAATATAGTCAAACTTTGCTAATCTGAACAACCCCGTGGGAAGCCCTGTTTAGATTAGTGAAGTTGTTCGAATTACCAAAATGCCAAACCGCATAGCCTTGGAGGTCCAGACCTTGCCTCGGACACCCAGGCCACTGGCACATTAATGTATCTCTACACAGATGTCGTGTTTATGGTAAAGGACGTTGCCGCAATGACTACATGCACTTCTAAATAATAAATGTGACAGTCAAGATTGAAAATAGTCAGATGCGTGCGTTTGCTGAAACTAGATAACCACAACCTGGATAAGGCTGCCCAGTAGGATCCGAGTAATTCGGATTAGCAAGGATTCGGATTAGCGAAGTTCGACTGTAGTGTATGACAGTGTAGCTGAATCAATGATTGGTTTAATCTATAGTTATCATAGCGTGCACATTCAGTACACAATGAATGCTAGTGTGCACAAAACACACCCACTAGCTGACAGGGCTCACTTTTGTCTCTGGCTTGGTGAACAGGAACTGGTGTGACTCGATCGACTTGGCTTGGTTATGAATTTGAACCAGAGCACTTGTGAATGAGCTATTTTGTGTACAATAGATTTGCTATTTTCAGTTTTATTGTTAATTTCTACAGGTTCGTGCTTGTGAGCATGCTGATGGAATAACAAATATGATGGCTTCACCTCAGTGCTTGGGTTATCAGCCAGCAGTCAAGCTCACTAGATCCTTGTGTCTTCCTTCAAAACAGGACGTTTTGAAGGAAGTGAAAAAGCTAGTCAAATCAATCAAAGCCAAGGGTGTGTTTGTAGCAACAGACAGTGATCCTATGCTAAAAGAACTACGTGAACACCTGAAAGCTCTTAAGATGAAGGTCAAGTCTAGGTCAACTGTGATTTGTTTGTCCCTTCTTTGCATAACTGATTGGTGGCTGTACGTGTTTAGGTAAGTGTGGTAACCTCTTTTGGTGGCCATGACTGGTCACCACAGCTGGACCTAGCTATTCTTGGTCAAGCCGATCATTTTATTGGAAACTGTGTCTCCAGTTTTACTGCATTTGTGGTACGTGAAAGGGAAGCTGCAGGCAAACCCTCTTCTTTTTTCGCTTTTCCGAAAATAAAAGTAGGTGCTAAAGTGGAACTCTAGCCGTTGCCAACATGTCATGTAGAAAAACAAATTCCAGTAGGGTATATCCGCATTGTTTGGTGTAATTAGTTCAGGTGTAATTAGTTCAGGTGTCAGGGTACAATGCGCACGCGTCTTTCTAAACACTACGTGCAAGTGTGTGACATTGTGATCATATGACGCACCGAGAAATTTGAGCACGTCATGAGAAGCTTTGTCGCTGACGTCAACTAGGTGAAAGGTGAGGTCACCTGTGTTGTGATTGGTCAGCATTTGCTGATGACCACAAATTAGGCTATTCACGTGAATAGGCACACGACTAATAAAAAGCAAGCGAGTGGCGGGCACAGCTCACTTCCCGTTCGAGAGATGGATGCGTACTACTTACTTCAGGTTTCACTTCATAAAGCATCTCGTGCTCAACGGTGTCGTAGCGGACCATCTCTACGTGAGAACCTTCTCATAGCGAGTGTCGTTAATCGTGCGAGAGCTGGCATTCTCAACGGTCAGACGTTTGTACAGGTCGTTGGTTCACCGCCGCCTCAGAAATGCGAGTCAGACCAAACAGACTATGATTTGAGTTCTCGAAGTGACACGGACGATGAGTCACAGTACGAGGAAATGCAATCAAACATGGATGTGGTTTACTCGTCACAATCAGAAGACTTGATTTCACATCACGTACACATGGAAATGGAGAGACGACGGACATCCTCACATGTTTGGAATGGAGGGAACTGCCGGAAAAGGCCACGTGTAACAACAGACGGTTCGACTTCCAAGACCTCCTACAGGGAAGTGGGTTCGATGATTGACCCCGTTGCCAGCCACAAAGGCACGCCCATGCATTCTTCTGTGGAGGCGGAACAGTTCCAAGGCTGCTCGACAGAAAAGGACAGCAAGTCTTTTTTAGACTTTAGTAGGGCGTGTAAACGCCCGCGGTTTGATTCAGAGCCTTTTCATCATGTTTGGTGGGAACAAACTTTACCACATCAAAGACTGTGGCAAGAAGCTCTAGTTTTCTAGCTTGTATTGCACTGTTAAAAGTTGTTGTAGGAAATTAGTTGTTGTTACAGTATGTTGAGTGGAAGCTGAGCTTTCAAAGCTGTTTGTAGCTGGCCTACAAATGGTTATTATATTTAATAAACATAATTCTTAGGTATTACACTACATCTAATAAAAGAATTATGGTCAGTATGTAACCTGGATGGTGTGTAAACTTCAAGTATGTGTTGTAGCCCCAATTGATAGCAAGGATCCAAACACAAAATGTTGGATGACTGGAAATTTATGCAAAACCTGCAATTACAATTACATCAAATATCCAATCAACTAAAATCCATCATACTACTAGTATCCAATTACCTCAGCTTTATACATTTTGATTAGACCAGAATTAACTTTGCCCCAATGTGGCACGCCACTGATGCCCCACAATGTATTGGAATGCTCTGCAAAGGGCCCTGATTTCATCTACAACAGACATCAAACAGTCACCTCACCTCCTAGTCAGTGGTGGTACATTAGCTGTCAACCTTCCTGATTGAAAGTACCTCATGAATAAACTGAATACATCCCATAAATAAGTAGTCCTTAGCATTTACTTGAGCAACATTTAAGTCTGGTATTGATTTTGGCAGAATTGTGGGGTGATCTAGTATGTAGAAAATATACACAAGATCAATGTACATACCAATGTAATTGTCATTTCAGTGTTACCTATTAGCTGGGAACTGCCCCAAATGTATGGCAAGAACTGAAAGTCGTCCAGACCCCACACACCCTGACTGCCAGCTGGTTCCATTCTGTATACAGCCTGTAGCTTTCTCACTACTTCCAAATAGCTAGAACATACTAGTGTCAATAGGAACTATGAAACAATACCAGACCTACCGGGTAAAGACAGAGAATACAATGGCTACATAGTCATCTTCTTCAAGTATCCTCAGTTTGAATAAACAACACAAGAAGGCCACAAACGACAATTCATGCCCTGATGGTAAATGACGTTAGTTACATAGGAGGAAGTATCAGAGCAGTGGTATATACCCCTCACCAGTTCCATAGTCTATTCTAGTTTCATTTCCAAATCCACCTGTTCAGACAATTGAATAGTAAATAACTTCCTTTTCAACACCACTGTACAGATCTACTAAAAAATTACCAGTTAAATATTTTGTCAATTCTACTGCTGCCTCCTTGCCTTCAACACCCAGTAATTCAACCAACAATGTGTCACTGTCCTATAGGCACAAGCAGTCCACAGATTTGAAACAGATTTAGAAAGACAACCAAAGGAATCATCTACATCTATGGTTTGCTTCTTAATAATACATACAGTACATGTATTTTGCTTCATACCGAGATGGCACGCACAGTACCCAAGGCATACACACTAACGACAAAATTACGTAGTCGCAACAGAACATACACAAGAAGAAGAAATGAAGAAATGCAGAATACATACACATCTGCAGTTTTCGAAACACTTGCACATACATACATGTACCAAAAACATTTCTAGGGATTCCAAGTGTACAGTAAGAAATGTACCTTTGTGCTATTTAAACAAACTATCAAGTCATTAGTGTGTTTAACTAGCCAGCTAGCATTCATGCTGTAGCCAGAAATACCTCTTGACAGTCAAGTAAACCAAAAAATTAACAATCCTGCTATTACATGTACTAGGAATAGAAGTTCCTGTCTTATGGTAACGTATTCCTTGCTTTACTTCAACAGTCAGTACAATGCAGTGTATGATATACCATAATGCAGAATGGGTGGGTATCATGCAGTTATGAAATGTTTCATAAGGATATATTTAAAATGAAATGATGACAAATTGACCAAAACAGATTTAAGTGCAAGTGAAATGTCATTTGTCTTGTTCTATAAACAATTTAATAATTATGATAAAAACAGGAAAGCAAAGGTCCAACAGCACTTGCAGAAATGGTATAGATATTGCTACTGTATCAAACTACCTCACAACTTTGATTAAATGTTTACACGGGGCCCACTAAATTGTGTCCTGGGCTCAACCTGGGCCCGGGCCTGTTTAGCATTCACACGTCCATACTCACCATCGAAATCTCATCTAGATGTGCAGGGTCTGAACTGTGAGTCAATCACGTGGTCTGTAAATAATAGCGGGATGCAGAAGCGTTATGTACTGTACGTGGAATGACAAAGAGGTGATGACACTCATGATGAGAGCATGCAAAACCAGCTTGATGGCATGACAAGAAATTACTTGAAAAGCATGTGAGATGAGTTCATGATTTTCCACCATGATTAACTGCATGCGAGCACTAGTCACTGATGGGGGAGCTATATCATAACTGGAGCCCATCCTGGCATTTGAAAATGAGCCTTGCCTGTGGGCCCAGGGCCCAACTTGGCCCGAATAATTGTCGTGTAACACACGGTCCCGGGGTTCGGCCCGAGTTGGGCCCGGGTCCCAAAACGTCATGTAAACGTGGCTAAAGGCTTTCAAATGTAGACCATCAAGTATCAGTAGGCTGATTGGTGTTAGAGCGCCAACATGTTCGTAGTGACACCTCAGTGACACTGCTACATATATGTAGATTTAGTGCTAACATGGAGGTAATCAGATACAGATTTAGTAAGTGATATCCCCCTACAGTCACTATCTACCTGAAAGACTATTCTGCCAAAACAAGATGCAAAAGAGGCGAGTCAACTTTAGATACTAAAATGTGACTCAGGGAATCTATGAAGCAGCAACATCTCTACACTTGCCCTTTACTCTGACCTGGAGGAGTGACCATTGCTGCTTACCTTCCTGTACCAAAATGTCACAAAGACCGTAGAACTAAACCATTGTGGCATAGATTTAAGCAAGATATGTACAGCAAAGGTTATTGATCCAATAATGCTAGCTTGTATTACTAAAACCAGTGAAATCTTACTAAAACAACACCAAACAAGTTTAGGTTTGTGGCATGGTTGGTCTTGCATGCAATGCATACCTGACTCTGACATTACCGTAAATCTAACAGTCACATCAGATTACACTGTTCTACATTGTTGACTTGAAGCACTTCCGCCCAGCCACAAAATAATTAACTTAATCAATTACCTGAACAAGATGAGAATGCCATGTTCTAAAAGCCTTGTTTCCAAATCTCTGTGGATGATCAGTTGCTGGTGTTTCATCAATCAATTTGTCCAATCGTTCCAATAATACCAGCAATTTGCCAATTGCCTAAACACAAGAAGGCTACAATTGGCATTTACAGGTTTAGAAGAAGAAAACAGAAAATGATTAGTAAAGCACTCACTTCGGACTTGCAATACTCTTCTGACACTTTTTTCCCTTTTACTGCCTCATTGAAGGCTAAGACTAAGCCAACTATATCATTGTATGCCTAAACCAACACAACATTATACTGCACAATTTTTTCCCCTGGGAGCCCCAAGCATTATTGAGTTGCTTCAAGATGCCCCTGTATAGCCATGGTACAAATACATAATGTATCTAATAATTAGAACCATACAGAACATAGACTACATTCATTGATTGCTATAGATATGGTAGTATAGTTAGGTAGGTCTTTGTATAGGTAAAATATTATGTACTTCTGTCAGTGCATCAATGAAGACAAAACCTATATATATATATATATATATATATATATATATATATATATATATATATATATATAACCTATATATATATGTATATATTCAACCAAGGTGACTACTACATTATTTAAAATTATAATGAGCAGACAGGGTAGCAGGCAGGCAAGTGAGCAGACAGGGTAGCTGGCTAACAGACAAGCAAGCAGGTAGACAGACACACTAACAAACAGAAATTGATTTATTAAACTCGCAAGCTATATGAAAAACATAAAAACATTACAGATGTATGTCTCATGCACACAATACTGTAAATAATGCTCATTAGTAGCACTGTAGTTCATTCAGTTTCTAAGTGCAGTGCATCACTCTAGCACTACATCTCTGAACTATGATTGCTATTAATTGCATATGTACCACTTCGGAAACTCAACTGGAAACGTTGCCTCCAAATTGTTTTAGACTTGTCAATAGGTTTGATTGCTCGTCTCTTGATCGATGGTGAGAGTTTATTAATAGCTCAGATTATATATCCATAGAGATATCAGTGGCAAATCCAGAAATTTACAACAGGAAGGATGCAAAATTGATGAGTAGACTTTAAACAGTTTTTAACTACTTAGATAACATTGGAAACAAAACCAATTTCCAGTTTAATATCCCCATATTGTAGTTGTCAACCATCAGATCACAGCTACATGTCACACCAATTTTGTTAAGTCACAGCTAGTCTCGTGCAGCCAGCCCCTCCCCTTTTGACTTCCGTTGGCAGTCAAAAAGGGGAGGGGCTGGCTGTGCAAGACTAAGTCACAGCTGTCCTTGTATGTCTGGTAACGTTTCTGTGGTCTCAAAAAATGATGCTATGGCTGTACTAGTTAATACACAACAAATAATGATCAGATAGGAAGGGAGACATACAGGCAATGGCCTAAAGGGGGCACACGTACACACCATGCTCCATGTGGATATGCCACTGGCACTGCACATACATACATACATACATACATACATACATACATACATACATACACGAGACAACCCTTTATTGCTTAAAGGGGAGCTGCTACAAGTGATGTCAACATTGCCTTTAAATCAATGCACACTATGCAGCGTCACTCAATTTAGAACTATTTAGTATACATTGCACTAATTATAAAACACTCAACACTTTTAACTATTAAGTCAGTTACTCTGACAATCCCATTCAGCTAAGTCTCTCTTACACCACAAAATATAGGAGCAACAGACAGCCTACAGACCTTGCCAAGAAAGGTGATGTCTTTCAACCATAAAAAGGACAACCTGTAAGTACTCGATGGTGTGGAGAGTAGCTTAGGAACCACAGGCTGCTACTTCTCCAATTACATCTTCATAGTTTTTTTTGTTTCAACAGTTTGGAATTTTGCCATTCTTTCATCAAATGTGACCGTCGACTCAACTAGACTTACTCTTTCTGAATTGTAAATCACTATGTCTGGCCTGAGAGTGGAGTAAACAGACTGTAGAAGGTAGGTATAATTTGAGACTAGAAGGTCATACTCAAGTGAATTAAAGATCGTTTAGCAAGCAATCTTTCATACATACATACATACATACATACATACATACATACATACATACATACATACATACATTTTTTCTGTTTATTAAGAGTCCATAAAACTCAGTGATAATACAGATTACATTGAAACTAGTATACTACAATTTTGTTCAACTAATCATAACTGATAAATATATGTTGCCACTATTGCTTGAGGTCGCATTGTCTGTCTCTTCGTGTAGTAAGTTGTTAGTAGCACACTGAAGTAGATCTTTTCTCTTTGGCTATTCGCTAATAACAGTTGCTTGAAAATGTTGGTACTTCTTGATATTCTTACCCCATGTTGACAGAGATATTTTTGTACAATTTTTAGAGTATCCTGCCATTTGCAGCAGTCGGTGAAAACATGGTCAAATGTATCTTTTTGCGTGTTTCAGTCCAAACACATCTCATCATCAGTTAGACCACAGACAAAAAGTTTGTGCTGTGTTGGTAATACCCTATGCAACATTTTCCAGAGTATGTCTTTTTGATATGATGTCATTGAATGCACTGATGGGATGACCAGAGTCCATTGCATCTCCGAAATTGACATAACAGCATTCCATCTCTCATAACAAAAGGGGACTTCTGTTACCGAGGCTTTGAAATGTTTATAAGCAATCTTCGTTGAGACATCTTGTATTGAAGTAGAACTATCTCCATTCATAAATAAGTGTAGCTCTCGCATCCATTTATTCTGAAACAGCATGATGCTTTTGGCAGTGTCTGCCAGTGCTCAGGAATGGCTCTGCCTAAAGCTGAGTATACTGAATAAGACACTGCATTTGATCGTGATCTCGGATTACTGTAAAAGTCATGTACTGTTATGTATCTCAACGTTGCCAGTGACAGATAGTATAGGCCCGATTATGTTCATCTGTAATAAGCGCATTGCCCCACAGTGCTTCTGCACATGCTCTTCATAAAAACGTGGTTTCACTGGGTTTATTGTTCCTCCACATTTCTGCCACAGCTTTAGCAGATGATGGTAAAAGAGTGGTAGTACTGCCACAAGCCGACCTGATGGTTCCCAGTTGGCTGCACCAAAAGCTCGCATCCCCAACCTGTATAAACCCCCAATATTTCGGAACCTGTAGAAAGCATAGTTCATCCAATCTGTGTAAACACTTGCCGTATATAACCTCTTCAGACTCTGGATTGAATTGCATTTATCCTAGATGGGAGGTGTGATACATCTAGTCCTCCAAAATCCCTTGATGCTATACACACTCCACGCTTTACAAGAGGTTGACGCTCCTGCCAGACAAATGACCAGATCGCATTTTCGAACATTTTCATTAGGTGCTGTGGCATTGTAAGAACACATGCTGCGTAATATACCTTGGACAGGGCAAATCTTTGCAGCACTTTGGCTCTCCCGAAAAATGGATAGATCTCTCTTTTTCCACACTGCTAATGCTGTTTGAAGTCTTTGTAGGATATCCTTCCAGTTCGTCAACACCGTATTAAAATAGGTTCTTGTGACTGTCAGTCCCAAAATTCTTATGCTTTCTGAGGTCCAGTCTATTTGTAACGGTGCATCTTGACGTGAGTGCCAAGATCCTAGCCATAATCCTCTTGACTTCATACGATTCAATCTTACTCCTGCTGCCAGTTCATACAGTTGTAGCTCCTCATTGAGAGCTGCAAAACCCTCGTTATTTGAAACAAAGCAGGTTGTGTCATCTGCATATGCTGAAACTTTGACTGAGTGCGTTGTGTCTGGCACATGAATTCCTTCTATTCTTACATTTGCACAAATAGCTTCAGGCAAAGGTTCTGCACTCAGCACATACAGCAGTGGTGACAATGGGCAACCTTGGCATACTCCTTGTTAACGGTATCTTGGCGGTCAGGAAATTATTTACAATGACATGAGAAACAATATTGTGATACAGAAGCCTGATCCAGGCAATAAAACTAGGACCACAACCAAACTTCTCCAGTATGGTGAATAAATATTGCCAGTCAACTCTATGAAATGATACAGAGAAATAACTGCTGCTGCAGTTTCTTTAGCTTCACAGTGCTGAATGATGTCCCTGACTATGGCACAATTGTCAGAAATAGTCCTCTTTAAAATGCAGCAAGTCTGATTGGGATGAATAAGTCGCGGTATTGTTTGAGACGGTCGGCTAAAGCTCTAGAAATGATTTTATTATAATCCGTAGTCAAAAGACTGATAGGCCTCCAGTTCAAAAAGCTCTCGCGATCTCTGCCCTTGTAAGTAATCTAATAACACCCATTCTTTGACTTGATGACAAAAATCTTGAGATGTTGACTTCATTAACAATTTGAACAAGGTCGTCTTTGAGGCAATCCCAAATGCACGATAAAACTCAACAGGCACTCCATCCAGTCCCGGAGATTTTCCTGTCTTGAGTTGTCTCACGGATATAGTAAGTTCCTCTAATGACAGAGGACCTTCACATGAAACTCAGTTGTTGTCATTTAATACAGTATCTATCTTGCTGAGAAAGTGTCGTCTGGCATTAGAGCAAGTTGTCTTTGTTATATACTTGACATTAAATTTCCATATTCCTCTTCTTTATTTGTGGTCATGTTCAGTCTCTAGTAAGCACAGTACACAGAAGAATGGTCACTGTAGATTTTCGGTGTAGTTTGCATATCTGACACCCATGTATGAATGAATTGGATACCTAGATCATATCTTTTCTCTCTGCCATGTTACGCCCCTGGCTCTGTAAACATCAATAAGATTGGTTTGAGTCATAAATTGCTGTAAAGATGTTGTGGGTGCCTTACTGGAATTAGTGGTCACTTGGGAATGTTTGTCTAATACGAGATCTGCTACTGTGTTAAAGTCTCCACACACAATGTTGTTTTGTTCTCCTTCCAGTTTGTCACAAAGTTCGTCAAAGTAGAGCACTCTCTTGGTTAGTATATTTGGTGCATAGACATTGGCCAAATAAAAATTATAAAAATCTGTTTTCAATAGAATGGTATGGTGACGTTCACTTTGTGACACTACTGCCATTGTCATGTCTGGACTCCGTCATAATAAGATTGTTAATCCCTTACTATGATTGGTGCCATACGAATGATACTGTATTGCACCTAAGCAGTACTTTGAAAATTGCTGACGTTTTCTGTTATCATTTGAAGTAGATGTTCCTTGTAAACATGATATGTCTATCCAATGTGAATTAAACCAAGATAATAAAACTTTTGCATTTGCTCATCATGTAATCCGCTGACATGTAACGTTGCAATCTTAACGCTATAATTTATAGAAAGATTGATATAACAAAACATAACTCATTAATGTAAACCCAAGCCATATAAAAGAAAATGTAGTTTTATCCGTGGTGCTTTGCGTGCCCCTTTGTGTGCCCCTTTCAACGTTTGCTACTCTGCTGAATGACCGGTGACCTAGACTGTGATTTTGTTTTTCTGTAAGCTAATTGTTCTACGCTTTTGTTAGAGTGTCATGTTCAGTTTTCCTTCCCTTTCCTCTTTTTCCTTGTCTAATACTTCAATCTCTGACCAATCTCTAGATTTTTGCTTGTAATATGCTGTGCTTTCTGTTGGATGATTTGTGCACACTGTTTTGTTTCTAGTATTAGTAACATGGCTGTTACTGATTGGCCACTTACTCTTTTGTAGTCTGTTTCTGGTTGTGATTGATCGGTGGTTTCCATTTTTGAACCTGTCATTTCTTGTAGAGGTTCCACAGTGTCTCTACTTTCAGAATTCTGTTCTGGATGTTTCATTTCTGTTGGCGTTTGACTTTCCTGTTCTTTGAATTCCACATTCTCTTCTTTTGTTTTCTTGCTGCATTCTACATTGTGGCTTTTGTCAAGATCGTGTTCATGATTCTCGTTATGCTGGTCTTCACAATTCTTCCTTACCATGTGAGTGGTGATGCCACATCTATAACATGTTTGATGTTAATTGTCCAGCATTTGGCACATGCAGACATATATTGTATCTTCCATAAATTATGCACTCTGGAAATACCCTCTTGGATTTTGTACTTTGTATACTCTCACTCCCGTTTCTGTGCATGTGCAAAAAATATGTATGCCTTGTGATTTTTGCAACTTGACCATTTTGCAACTTGACCGTTATCTGCTATTCTCGAGATAACGACATTAGCTGTCATTTCAAAGGGCATTTTGACTGAGACAAAAGCTGGTGGATCCTGTAGTGCTGTTACTTTCAATTGAACATTATTTACTATCAGACCTATCATTATGGACCTTTCTTTGGCTTCTTACTTCATGCATCAAGGTAACCTGCCACGTTTCAGCTATTGTCAGACATACGCACATGATACACTCTTTTGGCAGTTGCATAAAATAAAGCCTTCACTACGTCTTATGCTGTCACGCATTCCGCAACCAATCTGACTGTTAACAGTCTCTGCACCGTTTCGGCCACCATTCTTAAAAATTCTTCTTATTGATTTAGTCTTTATAGCTTTCTCTTGTTAAAGTTTTCCAAAATAACTTGAAAACCTTGCTCTGAATCAAGAAGGTTGGCAAAGCTACCAAACCTCGTGGTGTCCTCCAAGCCTCACAATACACTTGTACACATGCCACATACATTTTTTTGTTATTATTAAAAGTTGGTACAACTTCTAAATCAATCTAAATTCTTTATACTAAAGCTAGGTATACAAAAGGTCCCAAAGGCTTCCAAAAAGATACATCCGACTTTCTTGTACACCAAACATACATACATACATACACACATACATACGCATACATACATACGCCTACATACACACATACATACATTTATACAAACATAGTACATATGATATATAGAAGTTGGTGGTATGTACAACGGTAAATAGGGCCTATCAAAAGGGCATTCGTAGAGGCATGGGATTAGGTATCAAGATTCTCTCTGAGACAGATTTCCAGATTGATTTCGAGAAGGAGCAGAGAAACTGTGCGAATCAAAGTTAGCTTTTTGAAGAGGGCAGTAGGTCTACGAACAAACTACCTAAGGGGATGGGGTGGTATGAATATAGAATGTAGGATATGTTGTGGTATTGGTCTTTTGTGTATGTCATATTGTTCTACGTGTATGTATATATAGTGTGTGTGCATGTGCGCTTATGTATTAGTCCTGAGTGGGAACTGCACTATGTGCGATAACAATAACATTCATTCATTCATATCCATACACATACACACACATACATACATACATACATACATACACACATTTTTTGTTATAAGAGCCTCTAGGCACAACAGTCACTATACACTTGCTACGATGTGGCTCGTAAACCAACAGTCACTTTGTCACTATACACTCGCTACGAAGTAACTCTGGCTACAACCATCAGTCACTATGCACTTGCTGTACTTGTTTTGACAGAAACGACATTCCACAGAGAGAGGCAATTGCATGTGAGTTCCTTGCCTACACACACACACGCGCGCACACACACACACACACACACACACACACACACACACACACACACACACACACACGGTATGTGCACATATATAAGAAATCATTTGCATCAAGAATTACAGTCTTAAACTGCATAAATATCAGTCAATCTAGTTTTATAGGATACACTAAATGTCATATCAGAAAAACTGTTAATCAATAGACTACTGCAAACATTTGCAACTCATCAACAAAAGTCACAAAATCATTACACTATTAAACAGTGACAACAAACCAGACATAAAGTTAATGACCAAACAAGATGTAACATTAAGTAGCTACTTCAATAGCCAGCTCTTGAGCAGGGCAATTTCATTCACAATCTGCTATTGAGTGTACAGAAGTTGCAACAAAGAGGAAGTAAGAAAAAGCTCAAAGTGCGTGGGAAGTATGGAGATCACACCAATTGTATCTCTGTAGTCGTTAACATTTCTGGCTTGTAACAAATTCTGCAAAAATCTCTGCTTTTGTGCCCCACCTCCCAAAATGTTCTATCACAAGAGGAACACGTCTTGATACATATCCTCCTGGAACAAGCTCTTCTGAACATTTTTTCATTTTCTTTTCTTGTTTTGTCGTGGCAGCATGACCATTTTCCCTGCTAGCCCTCTTAATAATGTCCTGACTCCATAGACAAGCAAGTGAAACATCTAGATACAAATTCAGTCCAGAATTTGGATCAAACATTGTAATGTCTGAGCGGTCATGAGTATTGATGTATTGATGCATTGACGTCGTGGTTCTGTTTGACGGGGAAGGTGTAGGTCAAACAGGCACTCACTCCACCCATTCAAGACTGAATTGTGAGACCACACAGGTCCACCCCCATATTTACAGGTTAAAAGATGGTATCCGTATTCATCCAAGTCATGACCATAATCACACTTTTTAATCCAATTGGTGACAAGTAGAGCCACTACCAACCTCAGGTGAGATGCTAAAGAAATTTGTTTGTTTTTAAAGCGTGCTTAGCAGAAGTATGGACATCCAGCCATGCACCAGCCCCTCGTCAATGCAGAGATCTCAACAGTGCTGCATCTCTATCAGACTGTGATTGTATAATAATATCAGTAGCACTTATCACTGGCAATCTTGGTTGACAATCAATGCTGTAATTTCTTTGGATATGATATAAAGTCGTTAGAGACTGTTGTTCTCCATCTTCATGGTTTGACTTGGGCACTGATGGTAAAGCTTGACAGGAAGAGGCCACAATGGAATCGATTGGCCCTGGTAGTGATTCACTACTTTGAAGATAGTTGACTATATCAGAAAATGATAAAAACCTTTCAGGTATGTCTTACATGGCTTAACACAATGAAGGCAAGAAAGCAGCTGGTGAAATTTGACTGATCTGTATCTATCCAAAACTACCCAATTTGATACTTAAAGTTACTTGTTTCCAATTGATATCATCCAGATGATTGTAACCTATAATGCATTCAAATGATGATCTAGTCATATTATCATGGGGATGTTTGCCACTGCTTCTCAATCAACAGGAAATGCCTTGCCAGGTAATTCAGTCTGGGGACTCTGGGGACATAGCAGTGGCGTAAAATAAACATCAAGCTTTGACTGTCAAGAAACTTGACACTTTCAGAACAGAGACGATCACCAGATTTGGCTATATCACTGCATCGAGATCATTATTGTCTGAATTCCCTATAGGAGTGCCCAAAATGATAGTTCCATCATATGCAACCGCAGTTGGAAAATGGCAACACTCACAAGATGAGCAATTACAGTTCACATTTCTGTCACAAATCTCTAACCCAACTACTACAAAGAAGCTTTGAGATCTTCAAGAACTGATTTAAGGCTTTCAGTTGACCCACCAACAGAGAGACAGACAGACAGACAGACAGACAGACAGACAGACAGACAGACAGACAGACAGACAGAGACAGATAGATACGCCTGGTGGCGTTGGAGTAGATAATGATGAAAGTAGCTTGGACATTACTGAACAATTGTAGAGGTTTGTAATAGCCATGATCATGTACTCTAAATTGTGACAGACAGACAGACAGACAGACAGACAGACAGATTGTTTTATTTGAATGCTTACTCTACCGATAACAAGCACTAGCTTTATGTAAAACAATAACAGATAGACAGATGGACAGACACACACACAGACAGACACACACACAGACAGACAGATTGTTATATTTGAACTATTACTCTACCAACAACAATCGCTAACTTTACATATGCATAAAATCATAAAAATTGCACTTAGACTACTTCGACAACTTTTTAAAAATCACACGAGAGTTGCAAGACTGTACAACTACAGACAGTTGCTTTCTCCATCTATCTCTAAAGTCAGTTTTGCTGCTTTCCATTTGCATCTTTTGAAATTTTGGAGATCTTATCGAGATAGTCTTCAGCCATAGGGCCCAAAAAGCCAAAGTGTTAAAACCAGTGGAATACATGTTGTAACAGATCCTGCTATAGACTGCTGTTGACTATATTTTGTCATTTTGCATTTTTCTCTCAACTCAGCTGCATACCCTGATATTTTTGGCAGCTGATTGAACGGTGTCACAAGAATGTGGATGAGCAAGTGAAATGTCCAGGTCTTTTGTCAAGTGTCCAGTGGGATCATATGTTGTTATATCAGACAGACAGACAGACAGACAGACAGACAGACAGACAGACAACATTTATCAGTTCAGCTACAACAATGTAATGCTAGAGTGATTTCCAGGAAGACATCCCTCTTACCGGAAAGCACAAGGAAAGTCAAGAGAATGAACAATATACACCATTATTAATGTGCTTTACTGTACAGCCTTATATAGAGCTGGTTTCTGTAGAGTTTTAGTTTGGTAGAGTTTATGTGCGATTGGGACAGTAAAGTTGCTTACATTGTGTTGTATGTAGATTTCAATGTTGAAATACATGTATTGGACAGACAGACAGACAGGCAGACACTTGGCTCATCCTTAATTAAACATGGTCAAGTCACTCTCCCTGGTGCGTCTTCCTTGACACTTGTTCCACTGTGTTTGAGCATTTTGGTCATTGGGGAGAACGAGCCATCAGATGCCTACAGGAACTATCAACCAGGCCGACGGATGATGATGGCAATAAGAATGCAAAAAATTCATGTGTTACTGAAGAAAACGATTCTCAACAGCGCTACAACGTTGCAATGCTAAGACTATTGCAAGGAAACTCTAGTCACGCCTTTATGAGCTCTAGTAATGTAAAGAACTATCATACTCAATTTTGTGTACATTAGTTTGTGAGGTGTATTGACCCTATTGGGTCTCTGGAACATTTTACATAGTGTTGGTTGTAAATATGTGAAAAAGACAGGCAGACGGACAGACAAAGGTATCACGCTGGCTGGGTGGCTGGCTAGCAAGTAAGCAGCCGTAAAAGTTGGAGATCACAAATAGTCAAGATTGCAAACAGTCTAACATATCAGAACGTCGTAAACAAAAGCAATGCTCTTCTAGCTACGTCTAGAGTGATATGTGCAAGCAGATAGTTTAATTAAACAACAACTTTCTAGAATACTCATAAAACATTGCCTGTGATTTTATCCATAGTTCCATGTCAGCAGGACTGGATATCGCCTTCCTCGGATTCCGAAAACTGTGTCCACTTGAGGCAGACATCTTTAATCCGGGTGCTCACAACTAAATTTAGCTCGTAATGATGTCAACAGAGAGAGTCTAGACACTAGACCTCCCTTTGCTTTCGGTGGTCCGACCGCGCGAGGATAGCAACGAGACTGGATCACGTCTACAGTCCCGTTGCTGTCCTCGCGCGGTCGGACCACCGAAAGCAAAGGGAGGCCTAGTGTCGAGGCTAGAGAGAGTCGGTAGATCATGTAGCTATGACAAAGGGCAAAACAGAGGTATGATAGCCTCGTGCCCAGACTCTCTCTCTCGCTAGTCTTGTCCGGTGCCCGCTTACAAATTAGTGCTTTTCAAAAGACTGGCGGCAATTCTTTCATGCAGTGCTACGCGAGACTAGGGGCGATATGTTGTGCATGGACCATTGGTCCAACAACGGAGTCTCACGATTTCAATGTGACGAACAAAGTGCGTCAAGTGGGAGTGTCAGAGATTGAATTTCTATGTTACATGTGTCAAGGAGAAAGGGTTCGATTTCATTTCCATTCCAATGTGACGGCTATATTTGGAAAGCAATAGCACCAACATCAGCCAGGGAATTATTAGCATTTCTAGGAACTACAAATTATCGTTTGCTGACATCACTAGTACTGCACCATTGCAAAAGCTTCTCAAGAAAGATACACCATTGAATGTGTCAAGGATTACATTAGTGAAGGTTAATTGGCCAAAGATGCCTATGAATGTAGATGAGTCATTAAGACCATATTTGAATGTTTGAGAAGAACTGACGGTATGGAACAAGTGTTGCATAGCAACAGGAGGAAGAGCAGTTTCCACCTACCTTGAGACAGAACTGGCTCATGCGGGTTATTTAGGAATATCAATGCGAAGAAAGCAACACTGTCAAAGATCAGTATGATGACCAGGTATGGATTATCAAATTGAGAGCTTCATCAGAAACTGCGAAGCTTGCTCATTGAGTGGCAAGTCAGTCAATTCAAGACCAGCTCCACTCAAACTATTCCTTCGCCAAAATTACCTTAGGACAAGTTACAGGTAGATATTGTTGGTGAGATACACAGCACCAGTGACCTATAGTATACAAATATCTTGTTGCAGTCCATGATTTACATTCAAATGGCCAGAGATCAAGGCTTGCAGCCATGTATTTCCCGCCCAATTATCCGGTTGGGGCAACCAATTATCCGACTCAGTCAATCAATTATTCGGTTGGGGCAACCAATTATCCGCTTCAGACAACCAATTATCCGGTTGGGGCAACCAATTATTCGAATCATGGTTTCAATTATGAGCAGTGTAGATATATGGAAGCGCTGGTTAGAGGAATAATACAGCGTACGGACGGATGTTGTCGCCGTACTGCTGCACCAGTAAACAGGGTAATACTGGTTTTCGCTATTAATTAAATCGCGGAGGTAAAACCATCAGTAATTGTCTGGTAATTAATTATCGCCCACCCAAGGGCGTAGACACCGGGGGGGGGGCTTTGGGGGCTCAAGCCCCCCCAGAATTTGAGACTTGTATTTCAAATCTTTGATACATTAAGGGATAGGCAGTACGCGTACAACACAACACTACATTTACTAATTCAAAAGAGTTTAATCAAAGTGTCCGAATAGTCGTCTTCTGCTTTCATTACGTGTAACAAACTCATTCGCAACACCTTTTATTGGTAATGCATCAGTTTTGTCCTTATGGATATGGAGTATCATAGACCAGTTGAGACGACATTCACTTATTGTAGAACGTAGCCATGTCTTGAGTCTACGGAGAGCACTAAAACTTCTTTCACTTGTGGCGTTTGTTGCCGGCATTACCAGAATGAGCTTGACTACTTTGATGACTTCAGAAAAAAACTGTCTTTCTGCACTGCTTAAGGATTTGAGGTATACGACCAGAGACCGTACATCCGTCAGTGGCTGTTCAGTACCTGCATGAAGAAGAGTGAGCTGTGTTTGAAGTCGGTCTGGGTGACTGAAATCATCACCATAAAAATTGACAATCTCTTTCAGTGCTTCCGATTGCTGGGGTTGCTGAAGAGAAGTTACAACTGTCTCTAATTTCTGTAACATGTTGAATCCTTTCTGATGAAATCTATCTTTGACTGCTGCTAAAATCAAGTCAATGGCCTCAAAGTAAGCCCTTCGATAGATCTCCTTCACTTCTACTGGATGTACTGTTGCACCTTCTCCTACCTCGAATTGTCTTGGAACTTTCCTACGTCGTGGAAGGGTAGGGGATGGCACTTGAAGTGACAATCTTTTGCGTTCAACGTACTTCCAAAATATATCAAAGCACTCATCAGATCTCATTGACTGGATAGTTGTTGTTGTAGTACTGACTAGCTTTTGGCCTTCGCATGCTGAAATAGTAGAACTCTGTAAGGATCGGGACAGGTTGTCCACTATGTTCAGCAGCTTTCTTCCAAGTTCAACACCATAAACGAAGTCAAATGTGTCCATCTGCAAAGCGATTCCTCCAATTCTAGCTCTCATCTCAGTATCCTTTGTGGCTTCTTTTGCCACATCCCAAGTCATCTGAAGTGTAGTGTAGTTTTCAGATATTGACGTTAATGCCTCAGCCCTGACCGTCCATCGTGTAGGACAAAGAATCCGTAGTCCTGGAGAGCCAGCAGTGACAACATCTTTAAACTTCTTGAAGATGCTTTCACGTTTGGGTGATTTTTTTATCAACTTAGTAATTTCATGTACGGTCTCCAGAGCACTTCGCATGACCTTGATACCTTTCAACACATCCTGAGTCGCTAGGTTTAATGCATGACCATAGCAGTGTGTGTACAACGCACGGGGCTCTAGATCATTTAGTCTTTTTGCAACGCCTGACTTCGCTTCTGCCATGTTACTAGCGCCGTCGTAGCACTGGCCTCGGCAATGGTCAATCCTTAGATTCATGCGTAACAGGATATCTTGAACTGTTGCTAGTATAGAGTCAGCAGAAGTTGAGTCTAAGCTATACAGCCCTATTACTTCCTCATGGACTTCCAGATCATCATCTACGTATCGAAGACAGAAGACCATTTGTTCAGTATTGGACAAATCTGTAGTTTCATCTACCATGATAGTGTACCACTTTCCCGATACCTTCCTAACAACATCTCTCAGAATCATTAATGCCATGATACTGAGAATTTCATTTTGTATACAGGGGCTTGTGAACTTGGCCTGGCATTTGTCTAACCATTTCCAGAGCCTCGGATTGTCTTCAGCACGCATAATGAGGAGTTGCATTAAGTTGGAATCCCTTTCAAGAGCGACACTACCTTCAGGTTTAGACCGACCACGCATGGCGAGACCTTGCCGAGCAAGGTATCGAATGCAACTAATAATTATCTGTAACATATTCCTATTCTCAACCATTTCTTCTGCATAACCTTTCCCTAGCATTTGCCCAACATTCTGTTCCTTGCCAACCACCATATCCATAGCATCACGATGAAAGACTGATTTCTGATGTTTTTCAAATTTAGTGAGTGCTTTCTTCCAGTCTGTAAAGCCAGTTCTCACGAATTTATCGTCCAAGTTCCCAGCGCGCAGAGCAACTGAGCCTAAGTCCTTCTTCTCCGCCACCTGGCAGTAGAAGCAGAAGACTTTGTCATCTGCTTCTTGATAATGCAACCACGGGTATCTTCTATACCAAGAAGAACAGAATGCTCGCTGCTGCTTAGCAAATGTGCGATATGGGAAGGACAGCAAGGGTTGGTGAGGACTCCAAGGCATCAAGGTGGGCTGAGGCTGGGCGCCAGCAACCGGTCTTGTCTCGGAGGCATCAGTTGCGTCGGGCTGGTGAGAGTGGTGGCCGCTTTCAGAACTTGTAGAGGCTGGTCCAGCCACGTTGCTAGTTTGGGCGTGCTCTTGGGCGTCTTCTTCACCTGAGACATTGCTTTCATGGTCAATGCCAGTGGGATAGTTAGTTACACTTCCATCCGGTTGTTGCGCTTTCCGCAGCCACGCTATCAGAGACATTGTGATACGGATGCAGTCGGGTGATGAACGTGCACTGGGCGCATGCGCAAAAGCACAATTAGGCCTCTTGGTTAAGCCCCCCCAGTTTTAGAATTGTGTCTACGCCCCTGCCACCAGCGCGGATGACCACACAGAGACATGGTGCAGTTGCAGTTGTTGCAGCGAGGGTCAGACTCTTGTCACAGCCAGACGGCAACTTTTGCTAGATTTGTGTTCTGACGCACTAAAGAACTTAGCAGATGCTCTAGGCCTCAACGCGCTTTCTAGCTAACATGTACTCACCGTAAAGCTGCACATGCAAGCAAAATTAGAGAAAATATGTACTGTAGAACTCAGCAGAATTAACAACCACGCTACTCAAACACACGTTGATAAAGTACATGTTACGTCTACAGTCTAGGTAGCTCTAAACTCTTCAGGTCGATTGCTAGGCGATTGTGAATTTGTTTCACTCAGAATTGGATGAGGGCGCGAAGCTGAGAGTGTCGGTGGTGCAGTGATCTTTCTCTCATGTCAATGAGACTGATGCGAAAAGAAAGACAGCAGAGCTGTTCAGTTGCGGCGCGCTGCAGCTGGATCCTCACATTCATATGTGTAGTAGCTTAATTGTCATAGCGTTTCCCACGATGCGATCAATCTGACTGAGATCCAAAGAACTGAACAACTAACCAGCGATGCAAGGTGAGAGTTTCATTCGCGAAGTGTACAGCTTGCCAGAGCGACATTGGATAATTGGTTGCCCCAATCGGATAATTGATTGGCCGAGTTGGATAATTGGTTGCCTCAACCGGATAATTGGTTGTCTGAAGCGGATAATTGGTTGCCCCAAACTGGATAATTGATTGACTGAGTCGGATAATTGGTTGCCCCAACCGGATAATTGGGCGGGAAATACTGTAGTAGCTTAGTTGATGCTCAAGCAAGAATTACGGCTACCGTTACAGATTATTCAGCCAAGTTCACAGGTAGCAGCTCATAGCTAGATCAATGGAAGAAGTAGCAGCAGATGTGGAAGTCAAACAAGGAAGTGTAGAGTAACTCAGTCATAATAATTAGTGGTTTCATGTTACCGTATGGACACACCTACTTTCTGACTAGTAGAGTAGTATATAGTGTACGGGCACAATAGAATCGTGGCCTTTTGGGTTTCAACTGTTGCAAGTCGTATACTCGTTACATTTTGGTGTCAGAAGTGAGTTCAATGGATCAGCAAGGTGCCGATCAGCCAGTTGTACAGCAACCTCATGTTCAAGCCTATCGTCAGCCGTGCCTACCAGAACCTTTTGCTGATGGCGACATATCTACCTGGTTGCGTCGCTTTGATCTCTGCTGTTCTGCTAACCGCTGGGACGCCCACGACAAGGTCGTACGGTTGCCTACTCTGCTACAAGGACGAGCCTTTGCAGTGTTTGAACGGCTGACCCAACAGCAAACGGATACGTACGACCACCTCATTGCCGCTCTGAAAACAGCATTTGAACCGCGTACAGAAGAACGTCGTCGCCTTGCAACGCGGCAGCTCAATAGTCGCACTCTGCAGACGGGTGAGGACCTTGATGTATTTGTACGTGATCTAGAACGTTTGCTAGACAGAGCACAGCCTGGGTTATCCGCAGAGTTGCGTCGGCGGCAGTTGATTGACCGGTTCATTGCCGGGTTACCGGAGGTCATCAGTGATCAGCTATACGTCTTAGCACCAGTGGGCCTTAACGAAACGGTGAGCAAAGCTAGAGAGCTGTGTCTCTTGCAGCGTCGCAAAGAGGACAGGCAAGGTACAAGACAAGGGAGGATAGCTGCCACAACAGGAGCGCAGTCCGCTGATCAGGAATCATTAGCACAAACAATGGTGCGTTCTTTAGAAGCGTTGACCTCGCGTATGGAACGACTGGAAGACCGCATTCAAGGTGGAGCTACTGGGAAGCAACAGTCCCGTTCTCGAAAGATTAGTGGAGGATGCTTCAGATGTGGTAGTACAGATCATTGGAAACGAGATTGTCCAGTGCCGGCTGGGAAACCTACCCACAAGGAAGCATGGAAGAAGACCAACAGTAACCCCATTAGCCTGACCAAAAAACCGCAGAAACGTAATACTGTGGGTATTCTGACTGGTGGAGAAGCTGATCAATCATGCTCTCTCACGGTACAAGCGATTGTGGCAGGACAGATGACGCAGTGTCTGGTAGACACCGGTGCATCTGCATCTCTGGTGCCCAGCAGGCTTTATCTGGGAAACCACGATTCATCTAGGAGTGGTGAGAATAGCCACAATTCACTGAAAGGAGTGGATGGAAATGATATCCATGTCTGTGGCAAGATGGATTTGCAAGTGGAAATTGGTCAGTGGAAGACTCATCATACATTTTTGGTAGTCAACATAGCTACAGGACCCATTCTTGGTGTAGACTTTCTTCTGAAGCACAACAATACTGTTGACTTGAGGCGAAGCAGGCTGACACTACCAGGAAGTGCAATTGGAAGGTTGACCACACCAGGAGTACAAAGCAATCATTGTTTTCTGATTCTCAACCACAGCATGCAGATTCCCACAATGACCAGACAGCTGGGAGAAGCTCACATAGTGGATGAGTATGGTAACAAGGTATGTCAAGAGGGAGTGGCAATGTTAGAGCCAGACAATACTGTCATTAGCAAGACAGGTGTCATGATTGCCCACTCACTAATCAGTTTGGATCAGGATGTGGTGCCAGTGCAATTGATGGCACTTGGTGGACCAGTGCAGCTGTCACAAGGAACTGCATTGGGGCAACTGACCAGCATAGACCACGACGTCCCCATTGTAGGCGTAATTCAAGAACCAGATGCAGGAATTGACACTAGCCAAGATACAGTCCCTAGAAGTGATGTCATACCTACTAATGCATCAGTTAGTGAAAAGAACAATGAGCTAGTGCAGCAATTTGAACTAAACAAGCTGCAACTGAAGGAAAGCGAACGAAAACAATTAGAGGCACTGATCATCACGCATACTAATCTGTTTGCATTCCAAGCAGGCGAAGTAGGCAGAACGAATCGGGTCCAACACAGAATCAAGACTGGGGACAGTCCCCCAATTAGACAGCACCCCAGATGACTTCCACACAGCTTGAGAGACGTGGTCAAAGACCAAGTTCAAGAGATGCTGGAGAGGGACATTATTCGTCCATCAGCAAGTCCTTGGTCAAGTCCGATTGTTCTTGTAAAGAGAAGGGATGGCCGATTTAGATTCTGTGTAGACTACCGGAAGTTGAACGCTATCACGACTAAAGATTCATACCCATTGCCTAGGATAGATGAGGCACTGGACAGCCTTTCAGGAGCCAAGTACTTTTCTACGTTGGACTTAGCTTCTGGGTACTGGCAAGTAGAGGTGGCACCCGAGGATAGACCAAAGACGGCATTCACATCAATGCATGGGCTGTACGAATTTAATGTCATGCCTTTCGGTCTTACCAATGCGCCCAGTACTTTTCAGCTACTCATGGAAGCAGTGCTAGCTGGTTTATCATGGGAAGAATGTCTAATCTACTTGGATGACATCATAGTGTTTTCATCATCGTTCAAGGAACACACGTTGAGGCTAGAAAGGGTATTTGGGAGATTGAATGCAGCAGGTTTGAAGCTACAACCTGCTAAGTGTCACTTTGTGAGGAATTCCGTGAAGTACCTGGGACACATAGTA
This sequence comes from Corticium candelabrum, assembly GCF_963422355.1. Classification (NCBI taxonomy): domain Eukaryota; kingdom Metazoa; phylum Porifera; class Homoscleromorpha; order Homosclerophorida; family Plakinidae; genus Corticium; species Corticium candelabrum. The sequence goes on from NC_085099.1 coordinate 7,442,575, forward strand.
TCTGCGAGGGGTATTCAACCGGATCCGGTAAAGCTTCAGGCAGTCAAGAATTTTCCAAGACCAACAGAAGTTAAAGAGCTGAAGGGATTCCTTGGCTTAGCGGGTTATTACTGGAGGTTCGTACCAGGATTTTCGCAGATTGCTGCCCCACTTTTTCAACTGCAGGAGAAAGGCACAGACTTCGTCTGGACTGAAGCCAGTGAAAGAGCTTTCACTGTCCTAAAAAGAGAGACTGACGGAACCACCAGTCCTAGCTTTTCCACAGTTTGATAAACCGTTCCACCTAGCCACCGATGCTAGTGAGACAGGATTGGGGGCAGTGCCATCTCAAGTGATCGAGGGGAAAGAGAGAGTAGTGTCCTATGCTAGCAGGGCTTTGCGTAAAGCAGAACACAACTATTCAACAGTAGAGAAGGAAGCACTCGCAATTGTGTGGGCAGTTACAGCATTTCGTCCTTACTTGTACGGTCACAAGTTTACAGTAGCAACGGATCACTGTCCATTATCATGGCTGAAGTCAGTCATGGAACCAATGGGACGACTGGCACGATGGATCTTGATGTTAGGGGAGTATGACATGGACGTTGTCTACCGGAGGGGCAAGGACAATACTACTGCAGATAGCTTATGGAGTCGACACCATGACACAGACAAAGAAGACCAGGAAATGCTATCCACTCACCACAACGAGACATCTGAATCATGTGCAGCAGTTGGATTCCTTCCCCAATGGTCAGCTGCTGACTTGCAGCACATGCAGAAAAGTGACACTGAAATAAAGGAAGTGCTTGAGCAGATGCCAGCAGGACGACCACAGTTTGCGGGAAAGTGGAAAAGTAATTCAAAGCTTAAACAATTTGGTCGAGTGTGGCATCAGTTGAAAGTAACAGACGATGGACTACTGTACAGAATTCGGGACAGGAGAATGGCTACAGGAAGACAAACACAAGAATTAGTAGTTGTTCCAACATCTTTAGTATCGGAGATCTTAACTCAATTGCATGACCAGAGTGGACACCTTTGGATTGGAAAAGACTTTGGGAAGACTGGAGGATAGATTTTGGTGGCCAGGATACACTCAAGATATCAAAGACTGGATCAAGTGTTGTATACAGTGTAGTCAGAGGAAAAGACCACCACGTCACCCAAGAGCAGCACTACACAACATTACAGTTGGAGGTCCAATGGAAATGATCGCTATTGACTTTCTAGGTCCCTTACCTCAGACAGAAAAGGGAAACAAGCATTTGCTTGTCATGGCTGATTATTACACCAAGTGGGTGGAAGCCTTTGCACTACCCAACCAGAAGGCATCAACAGTGGCACGAGTACTTGTTGATGAGGTCTTTTGCAGACTTGGAACACCAGCTATCCTCCATAGTGACCAGGGGAGAAATTTCGAGAGCAAGATACTGCAGGAGATTTGCCAGATACTTGAGATAAAGAAAGTTAGAACTACTCCGTATCATCCCAGAGTGATGGGTTAGTCGAGAGGGCAAATAGAACTCTGCTAGACCTGCTTGCTAAGCATGTCTCCCACAATCAGCGAGACTGGAATGTATGTCTACCTGTACTTCTGTTTCACTACAGAACATCAAAGCAATCAACGACACAAATGAGTCCATTTGAATTGATGTTAGGAAGAAGTGCACGCCTTCCTGTCGACGTTCAGACTGGAGCACCTCTTCCTGAACCAGAAGCAACAACGGAGTTCGGACAACGATTGAAGGAGGACAGAGCTCTGGCCAAGGAATTCGTAGAGACGCACATCGTGTCAGCACAACGTCGTCAGAAGGAGAACTACGACCAGAAGACATCTCCGCATCATCATTACACGGCAGGTGATCTAGTTTGGTTGTTTACTCCAGTTGTAAATATAGGAATGTCCAGCAAACTAGCCAAACCTTGGAAGGATCCGTTCCGCGTATTGGCAGTGTACGACAATGGCACCATGGACGTCATTCCTGCGGAAGGTAGAAGACGACGACGGAGGCGAGTACACTATAACCGAGTGAAGCCATGTTACAGACATCCGGTACACGACAGCTGTCAGGAAGATCGAGAACAACAAGTGTTGAAACCAACTGAAGAGAACGAGCAACAAGCAGAGAAGGCCAGTCCGAATATTCTACCGGCAGCAGTTCAGTACTTTGAGGAGGTAGTCGCGGAAGGCCAAGTCCCGGATGTACTAGACCAACCATTGGTCGTGGACTTACCGCTTCGAAGACCTGCTAGAGAACATAATCGACCAAGATGGCTACAAGACTACGTAGTTAGTGACACAAAGTAGTGATTTTTGCAGTTGTGTCATTGTAACGTGAGGTCACGTTAGAATCGTAGGAGGGAGGAATGTAGAGTAACTCAGTCATAATAATTAGTGATTTCATGTTACCGTATGGACACACCTACTTTCTGACTAGTAAAGTAGTATATAGTGTACGAGCACAATAGAATCGTGGCCTTTTGGGTTTCAACTGTTGCAAGTCGTATACTCGTTACAGAAGAATGAAAGCTATTGGGATAAGAAGAAATCAGTTCAGGATTCAAATTTTGAGAAAGGCCAACTGGTCAGAGTGAAATCACCTGTCAATTAAGCGACATAAGTTAGATCGACAGTACTCCATTACAAGTGATGAAGGTTGCATAAGAGAAATACTTATAAATTGGAGGATGGATCAATTTGGAATTGTGATAAATTGATTTCAACACAGTCAAAAATAAGCAGCAATCAGAATGAAGAGAGAACCAAATGGTGATCAAGGAACAGGAGTTAGGAGATCAGTAAGAACAAGATTGCAGCCAAAGAGATATAATTCTAACCGTATCGGTAGGATCTTGTTCTTACTATGTACTGATCTCCTAGGTTACTGATTATTGCCGAGCGTAGCGAGGCTTCTAATCAGGGTCGCACAACAGAAATGGGCGTGGTCCTATATGGGTCTCCATCGAGCTTCTGGTATATATATATATTACGTCATGCTTATGCGGATGGTCTTTGGGGTTTTGTGAGGCTGTTTATGTTTGCAGAAAGTGTCCTCAGAGCTCCTTCACGCAGGGGGAGGAAGAAGAGACATGTCAAGTCGTTGTTGTTCAGTCGCCTGCACCAGTGGCGGGAGGAGCATCTGGTCGAATTGTGGGAGGAAGCTAGAAACGATGCAATGTCTCGTGAGACTACTTGTGATGGCGACTCCGTAAGAAGAAACAATGTGCGCAGAGCTATCAAGCTTGCAGAAGAAGGTCGATATAGAGATGGCATGCGTTGTTTGGGTTCCCAAGGTTGTGCACCTCATTCTGATCCTGATGCGCTTCAAGACCTTCTTCAACGTCATCCGCAGCATGATCTACCAGCTTTTTCTGAAGATTTACCAGCTCCTCTGGCAATTGATTCCATTGCTGTTCTTACTGCCCTCAGGGCTTTTCCCAGAGGCACAAGTCCAGGAGGATCCCAGCTTCGAGCTCAGCATTTACTTGACAGGCCCGTAGGAAGCAAATAAAAAGTGGTACGGCCTAACGCACGCTAAAGGGCGTGGCTTTTAATTTAGTGCGCGTTAAAGCAAGAGACCAATGCTCCAATTAATAATGATTATTTAGTAAACTTTCCAAATAGTGATTCCCTGTGCTCAGACCCTGCTACGAACCTATTCCCAATCTCTGCTAAATCTAAATCATCAGTAAGGTCCTTGTGAACGTGCAGTACCATACAATTATTAAGCCTGATTTGGCTCATTGTGCTTCGAAGGTGAAACTGAATGGCAGTAGGCTGGTGAGGTGACTCACTTAAAGAAGGCGTTGATCTTGTATCGTTTTTCTTTCCAATAACAGGACATTGGCGGAGAAAGAAAGAAGCCGGATGAGGAGCTTTCGCCATTGTCAATAACGCGCGTTATCTGAGGCCAAGAAGAGGGTAGCCTCGTACCCAGGCCCTCTGTATGTCTACCTGTGTGTGTGTGTGTGTGTGTGTGTGTGTGTGTGTGTGTGTGTGTGTGTGTGTGTGTGTGTGTGTGTGTGTGTGTGTGTGTGTGTGTGTGTGTGTGCGTGTACGTGTGTGTGAATGTCTGTCAGTCTGGTTTCAAATTGAATGCCTCCTTATATGTGTTTGTTTTTCCTCTTCTCTCTCTTTCGCTCGCGCAGAGAAGGGTCTGGCTAGGCGAGGCTACAAAAAGTGGTGCGGCCATGGCCGCACCAGCCGCACCGGCTCCTACGGCCCTGCTTGAGGCAGTTGCAGGTCCTGTTGTTCCAGTTACGCAGACTTGTTTGGATCAGCTCACTAGATTAATGTCATTTATTGTTTCTGGAAAGTTGAATGCTAGCATATCTCCGTGGCTGGTAGGAGCTCCCCTGACCTCCCTCCGCAAGAAAACGGGAGGTTACCGGCCAATAGCAGTGGGGGAAGTTATCCGTCGTTTAGCTAGCAGGCTTTGTTGTGAGGCTGCAAAATCTCGTCTTCCAGATTTATTGCTACCATATGGTCAAGTGGGTGTTGGAACCAAGGGAGGATTGGAGGCTGCAATTCATACATTGCGTACTGTCTTCAAGGAGGAAGGTCACAAAGATGATCTATGCTGTTTCAAAGTAGACATGCAAAATGCATTTATGAATGTGACCATTCATCGTTTTTGGAGCGTGTCAAGGAAAACTTGCCTGATTTATTTCTCTATGTGCAGTGGTGTTAAACAACTGTAGAAGAATTAAGATTTGGTCAACATCGTATTTTGTCAACAACTGGAGTGCAGCAAGGTGATCCTCTGGGTCCTCTGCTTTTCTCGCTTGTAGTTCTTCAATTGTTGGATACCATTGGTCCAATCGATGGACTTTTCCTTCACGTTTGGTATCTTGATGACGGTACCTTTGTTGGGACCAGAGACGCTGTTTCTTCTTTCTTGATTTCATTGATTAACAATGGACCGTCTTTTGGCTTAAAACTCAACCTGAAGAAGTGCGAAGTCTGTTGGCCGTCAGGTGATCAATCATTTCCTAGGTTTCCATCACAAATCCGCCGCATCTGCATTGAAGATACCGGAGTTGAGCTGCTTGGGTCACCCGTCTGTGGAACGGATGATTTTTACAGTGCCATTGTAGGCAGAAGGGTTGACAGTGTGCTTGAAAATCAAAGCTTTCTGCCAGAATTGAACAACCCCAAGTCGAGCTTCATCTACTTCGCAGTTGCCTCAGCCTCTGCAAGATCAACAATCCTCTCAGAACAGTTCCTCCGGGCACAACTGATCACCATTGGACACGCTTTGACACCGGGACACGACGTTCTCTAGAACTTATAACTAAGACTTCTCTGCCTGATGCTTCTTGGCAGCAAGCTACTCTACCAATGCGCATGGGAGGCCTGGGGTTGAGACAGGCAGCTACAACTTCGGCTGCCGCTTTTCTTGGTAGCTGTCAAGCTTCTCGGGAGCTTTCAACACGCCTTCTAGTCCAGAACAAGAAGTTGCCTACACATGTGTTAGTTCCAACGTCACCAATGTTTGTCGAATCACCTTGTACGCCGATATCCATCCCAGGTGAAGAAAACGCCCTTGTCCGCTATAGACAAGTTCTGGCTAGTTACGTCGCGGACGGTCATCCTAATAACTCGTCTGGTGAGTCTCAACGTGTATTACAGAAGCAGCTGGATGACGCATTGCTCTCCACCCTTAAAGACACAAGCAGTCTTCGAGACAAGGCACGTCTCAACACAGAGTCGTCAGTTCATGCTGCAGCATGGTTACGGGCCATTCCAAAAGTTAAGTTAGGCCTATCCATGGCTCCGCATGAATTTACAGTTGCTCTGAAGCTATGGCTTGGAATTCCGATTATTTCTCCTTCACAATCAATACGTTGTTCATGTGGGCGTGTAATTGATTGCTTTGGCGACCATCTTCTTGGATGTGGTCACGGTTCTTTACGTTCTAAACACCACGATGCACTGAGGGACATCATATATCACGCATTACTGGTGGATAACGAAGGCGCTCAGCTCGAGCAACGTTGTGGTCCAGACAGCAATAGCCGCCCTGGACATATCTTTCATCCAGATTTCGCTGATGGACGACCAGGTTATTTCGACGTTTCGATAAGAAACACCATGCAGCCGGCGTACGTCGCTAAATCCGCCATTTCTGCTGGAGCCGCTGCAATGGCTGGTGAAGAAGAGAAAGACCATCGACACGACAGCGAAGTCAATGCGGCAGGAGGTTACTTCTACCCAATAATAGTGGAGTCTTTTGGTTTGTGGACGTCTTCCAGTCTTGCCACTTTAAAGGTTATCGCGTCCAAGACCACAGCAAAGAGCAGAATAAGTTTTAGTAGGGCAGTCAGTAACCTACTGCAACAGCTTTCAGTTCGCTTATTTCAGTTTAACGCACGTATGATTTGCACTAGTTTGCGATTTGACACTGAGTTTGACTTTTGGGATTTGCCAACTTTGGCAGGGGACGGGTAGTTGTTATCTGCAATAAGAATATACATATATAATATATATATATATATATATATATATATATATATATATATATATATATATATATATATATATAAAGAGTTGCCAACCAGGAATACTGAAAATGCGTGAGATCTCAGATTTTCATCAGTACTTTGTATCTACATATAGGCGTGGCCACAAAACTAATACCTAAATATCTAAAAAACAACACATAGTGTGTCAATACGCATTAGACAATAATTATCTAGCAAGTACTCGCAGAATTAGAATTTCTGCTGGTAACGATAAACCAATATAGTCTAGGCATGCAGTAAATCAGTCTCGCGTAATCAGTCCCTCTCTGTTTTGGACTTCCTGACGACATCCGAAAGTTGAAAAGGAGGAGGGAAATTAGGGATGCGCGGACTAGTACAGTACTAGAATTGGCAGAATATGTTTGACAGCTTCAGAACTAGACTTGCCTGGGGTTGGTTATTCGTAATGATCGATCACTCTAGGGCAGTCTCGTTAGATTTTAGATTTCTATCAGACACTACAGATTTTTACGTGAATCTACGGTGTACCTACAGTTTCACTGTACACGTGTGCCTAGATCTTCCAGCAATCTAAAAGTTGCGTGAGATCTGGGTTCCTTGCGTGTGAGCGTGTGACCTGAAGGAACTCGCGTGAGACTCACGCAAGTTGCGTGTGAGTTGGTAACTCTGTTTAAATATATGTGTACACACAAATCTCAAATTTCTCCTCCCCACGACCACGTTTCATGATAGGACCTACCTTAAAAATCGTTTCCGTGTCCGACTACAGATGCGTCTAAGAACGATTCGCGCAAGTGACCAAACCACGAAGAAAATGCTTCATCAAGTTCCGTCGCCCCATACTTTTGTATTGTAGCTAGGGACTGTGTGTACGTGACAACCAAGAACCACCTTCAGGAGTTGAATGCCACCTACAGTCAACTAGTCACACGTCCCGTACTACAATCAATCCTTTATTACACTGTGCTGCATCTAACACTGCTGATAGTCAATGTTTGCTGATATCAATTTCTATGTCAGTAAATAGCATACCACTGTCGTTACAACGAAACTGAGTGCATACCTAGACTGTACATTTCAATTGTCTTGATCACAATCGCAAAACGACGACTACCTATACCAGGCCTCTATACGTAATCTAAACTACTAGGAAGTTAGCATGTTTACTTCCATGACAGCTAGGGTTTCAACAAATACGTACTGTCTAGCTAGGACTCAGCGTTTCAGTAGACGGTCTGAAAATTCCGTTGGACGTGTTACTCACGAACGGGAGGCGCCTACGGATACCGTACAACTAGTATAGGTCCCAGATTTTTCTAGAGAGGGGGAGAAGTGTGATATCGATGGACTGCCTGAGCATGCGCGTGTAGTATAGTGTGACTCACTAGAGTCAGTCTTACTGCACTTGCAGTTGTAGTTGTACCGTATTTCCGCGCTTCTAACGGTACTATAGTTGAAGTTGTGGTGGTTGTGTGACGGTGTGTCATTGTGTTGGCGAGTAGCCTAAGTAGGGTCAACTTGAGGGACAATTAATTAATAGATATAGAGTTAGCTACGTAACTAGGCCTGCTACATAACAGAAATCAGTTAGTTTTTCATTAGCTTTTGTTTAATTAACTGCCGTGGTTGCTCCTGGACATCAGTACGTAATAGTTTCAACTTTGCATTGGTGTGAGTTGTAGCGATGATATTTTATTTATGAAATAAATCGATTTTGACAGAGAGATCGTCGACAGACAAACAGATATTACAATACGTACTACGTAGAAGGACCGACTAACCAATCATTGCGCATGCGGAAAGCAAATTTTTAACTAATAAGAAACAATGTTGTGTTGATATCAACGTAGCGCATGCCTCGTCTCGATGTTTGTCTGCCGTTCTGCTCATCGTGTACTAACTATCAGCAAAACTTGGAATATACACAACTTGAAGGCAAGTGTAGTGTCTTTTGCCATTGTTGACAGTGTTGAATCTAAATTGCACGTTACTTTGGCATGTTGAGGTTGCTGACTAGCTGACGTGGCGACCTCCTGTTTTAGAGGTAGTGTACGTAGTGCAGAAGTCTCACTGTACGGTTTGATACCAAGAGAAACCATTCATTGAACACGTTGCGGAGTAGAGGGGCTTAGCTAGGTAGAAAATCATTATTAATTAAGTTAGAAAGCTAATTAATTAATTAATTAATTAAAGGGGTTGCATTAGTGTTTTACGTGGCTGTCATTATACTGAGCGCACTTTCCACGGGTTTACTACAACTTGTAGTTCTTCTTATAAGCATCATCAGCAAAGCAGTTGCTAACATGCATACCCTGGTCTACATACACTTTGACGTTTGATTAGGACGGAAATTTGGGTTTGATATGTATCAACTATTGTGTTTTATTTTTTGTGTTCATACAACTTATGCAGTTACGTTTAATGTCTGAAGCATCAGTTCTAACTGCAGCCATTAGTCCAGTCACAACTAAAGAGAACAAAAGTGGACCCAGAGGGTTTCCTTCCTATACTCCAGCTGAATTTAAATGATGACTTGCAAAGTGAAGTTGACCTTATGTATGTAGCACCAGAGAGCCCATGGATAGACGTCAGGTAGCTCTTTGTGTAACCAATGTAGGAATGATGTTCTGTGGCTGTTGTTGAATGCATTTGACAGATCTATTTCAGGCAGCACGATTTGGATTGTTATTGTAGGTGTCAGTAAGGAATGAACAGCTGCTTCCAAGTCTCTGGGAACCCCACACCCACTTGTCTGTGGGGATAAGAGACGCACAGCAAATGTGACTGACAAGGTGTCATAGCGTTTCACCAACTGCCATTGGCCTGATTCCTCGGTGACTTTGCTACTTATGTAGTGCAGTCAAGGGTGTCCTAGTAAGCCATGGGCAATATGTTGATCAATACTACTAGTGAGTGCAAGACAAGCCCAGCGTGTTAAGTTCCGAGAATTTTCTGAGCAGTTGGAGTAGTGGTACCTACTATGGCATTGACCTGATGATGTGAACATAGCTTATAATAGCCTGGACTTTTAATTCGAGGAATTTTGTCAAGATTTCCATGACCAACACATAAAGGGGCAGGCAATCAATCAGTTCATTTTGGCGATTTGTGTTGTGGATGACATTCAGTTAGTTCACATGGAGCGCTTTGGCGTTATTAACATGAGCACAATTTGGGAGTTTACATAGCATCACAGATTTGTCCCTCTTTGGCAGGGAAGTGCTCTTTGGACATTTTGTTGGGACAATGACTTCTTTGATGTTTGGGCATGATGAACGTTTAGCAGCAACTCTGTCATCTTCCCACAGAGATACAAGATCTCTTGCTATTGGCACAGACAGACAAAATGATGCTTATAACGTTATGCTTCTTTTTGCTTCTCAGGGTGGAGAACGTAGGACAGCTTTAGCAAAAGTGAACAAAGGAGCAAAACCCCACGGTCTTTCATGGCATGCATGGCTGAATTCAGCTGACAGACATAACCTAAAAGAGGTTGAACACTTTCTAGGAACATGACAAACTGTGTTTAGTTGCAAGGTACTGATGTATTCCATCGAAGACTGGAAGATGAGTGATTTATTTTCTCCTGGACTCCTCAAGTCTGCAGCTGCCTTGATTCCTTCCGAAACTAGATCATTACCTTCCATCAAAGTTTTTGTTTTCTTCGAAACATGAAATCATGAATCTTTATAGAATCGATGTTTCAGCTGAGATTGATGACAGAAGGAACAACACCATCAGTCCTGTTCCCTTGTAAGATGGTTCAGCCATGAAGAATTATGTAGCTCTACCATCAAATCAAGGCATCTTGAATGACCATGACCCAGAGACTGGCGACACAAACAAATTGCTTTGCATACATAAAACTACAAACAGAACAAGCACATCTATTGTATGACTCAGCAATTGCCACATCTGGGAACTTCACTGGTGATATGTGGTTTAAATGATGTGTTGGAACAGTGCATCAGCATCTTGGAAGACTGGGAAACACAAAAGACAACATGAAGCACATGATTGAGTTGAAAGTGATATTGTGTCAGGTGGTTTGTTGTTGTCTTGCAAAGTAGACAAAGTAGATGCGGAGCTCATGACCAAAAAGAAAGGCTACAGACATTAGCAACCATTGAAGACGTATGGAATTTGATAGTCACTCTCAAAAACATTCTTAAGGAAGCAGAGTGCATCCTAACTGAGTGAGCGACCAGACTTTATCTGGGACATACATACATACATACATACATGCATGCATACATGATGATGATGGTGGTGGTGATGACGATGATGATGATGGAATGAGTAGTCGATACGACTAATACCTCGTTTACACGAGCACTTGTAAGTGGGCCAGATCGTGTGGCTCGGTTTCTACGGTACGTGTAAGCGCGGGCCGAGCCATGCCAGCTTGACTTGGTGTTTCTAGCCGGGCTAGCGCGGGCTGACTCGGGTCAAGTACATCATGTGAACACATAGCGTGCTGAAAAGCAAGCTGCACATGCTCATTTGGTACAAATAGCATGGAGCGAGACGGAGACTCTGTCTTATCCAATTGTGGACCGACCAAGATGAGCAAGAAATCTAGCTTTTGAACTCTGTTGCAGCAACAGTTGCCTGGCGATAGACCTATGTCTCGTATAAATAGTGCGACGTCTAGTACATGTCCTACGCAATTCTCGATATGACTGTTGTAAAGCCAAAGAGAAAAACACGAGCAGCTTGGCTTCTGTCTATTGCAAACATGAGCTAACGCAAGCTATGTCAAATTTCAAGCAACTACCCACATTAATGACGCGCGTTTGCTTCTTTCCACAGAGTGTCATGTTAACACTGCCTGGAATACTGGGCTTGGCTCGGCTCGCTATGTGAGCTTGTGTAAACGGGTATAAGCTCAATTATGACTTTGTCTGTGTCTGCATAACCAATTTGTACTGAGAAAGAGCGGCCACATATATCGCAGATGTAATTGCTACTCCTTGATGACACTACAGTTTTTCACTTTTCCCTCTTTTGTTGTAATGCTTGCATGTGTTTGTCTTTAAAATACTTGATTGAGTTTTTGCAGTAAGATCTCGATAAAGTCCTGTCAAGTCTTGCGTTTTCCCAGTGCGGTACAGTGATGCCACATGATTCATGTTTGCTTGCAGTGTGTTCTTGAAACACAGTTTTGGACCAGCAGCTGATCTAAAACCTTCCTTTAGTTGCCCTTAAAACACTGTCTTAGAGAGTCTATCATCATCTATGCGGACGATGTGGCCACACACCAAGAAGTTGAGCCTGTATCAGCTCTACTCCTGACATATTATTACACTTCTTCAAAACATCAGTGTTGGACAATTTGTCTTACCATAATATTTCACATTTGCAATCTTATGAAGGTAGCGCATGTGGACCTGATTGAGTTGCTTGATGTGTTTTTTGTGCAATGTCCAGGTCTCACATCCATAGAATATTGTGGTTGTCACCACTGACTGATCAAGGGTTCCCCCAGGATTGAAAAGTAGCGTGGTGCTTGGGGAGTGGTTTATTTGAGTGGGCATGGCCTGAAATATTGTGACCCTTAAAATTACTGGTAGTTCTGATGTAATCATTTGTAATCTACTGTAAATCAGTAGGACACAAATTGACACATAATGTCTCTTCCTTGATCTTCAGAGTTTTTACTCCCAAAGTACGCAGTAATAGTGCTTCTCGCCGCCATCCGGTATTGTGCGTCAGCTGGTTCTGGCTCATTTGCGCATGCGGCCTCGCGCTCCCCACGTTTGCGCATACACATGTCGTGCCGAGGCGGGGATAGCAAGGCGGAGAGTAGCGTGGCACTGCGCCATTGTGTCGTGCTTTAGGGAAACCCCTTCTGATATACTTCTACTTTTGACAAATTTGTATCTATGCTGATACCGTGTTTGTTCCAAAGACATCTAGTAAGTTTTCTAAACGCAGCAGTAGCCTTATGTAGGTGCAATGAAATCTTAGCATCAATAGTAGGGGTTTGAGAAAGTATACTCCCCAAGTAGACTTATTTGTCTACTGTCCATTTGTCTACTGTCCTAAGAGGAGCATCATAAACTTTGACAACAGGAGGTATGTATGGAGCCCCAGATCTTGGTTGGAACATTATTTCAGTCTTTTTCAGACTGACAATGAGACCAAAATGTGCAGTATGAGCAAAGCATTCCATGCTGAATTGAATGTCTTCAAAATCTTGTGCAACGAGTGCACAATTATCTGCAAAAGTAAATCCCATAAAAGAATGTCTTTGACCTTGGTTTTAGCATTGAAATGACGAAGATTGAAAATGCTTCCGTCAGTATGTGATTAAATGTAGGCACCTCTATTACAAGTCTTTTAGGCAACATGCAACATCATGGGGAAAAAGATATTGAATAGCAATGGTGCAAGAACACAGCTTTGTTTTACACCATTTGTGACTTCAAAAGATTTGGAAGAGTCACCAGAGTCAATTACTCTAGCTGACATGCCGTCGTGGAAAGATATAATGATGTTAATAACATTGCTCGGGCAACCAACTGTACCACATTTTCTGTATTTGCCTGGCTGTGAATATCATATCAGTGGTTCCTCGACCAGACCGAAAGCCACATTGACTCTGTGGTAATACGCTGTTAGAAATGTGATTGGTGAGTCTGTTCAGAATGATGCAAGCCTGTATCTTTCCAGCATTAGACAGGAGTGAGATACCACGGTGATGTCACAGACAGAGCGTTCATCCTTACATTTGCATAGGTGAATAATAGTGGCATCCGTAAAGTCTTGAGGCACCGATTGTTGTTGCCAAATATCACTGTAAAGTTCAGTCGACTTCTTAATTAACCAGTCATTCCTCCATGTTTAAAAATTTCAGCTGGTAGGCCATCTGACCCACATGCCTTACCAGACGAAATTTGCTAAATTACGTCCATAACTTCATCAATATCTGGAGTAGCTGCTATTGAAATTGTTCTGCCATCTGTGGAGTTTCAACCAAACTGTATTGTCCACGGTTTAGCACAGAACAGCCCATCTCTGAAGAATATCTTTGTGTCTGGTGAGGAGTGAGTGTGGTACTTTTTGATTGGGTCCCATTTTAGACTAGAGTAGAATGGGCACACCTGACGCACACCTGCCGAAAAGAAAGTATATCCAGCTCCCATTTCTTCAAAAGTTAATTCCCCAGGAAGATGGGTTTCACTCAATGCTGTTGTGTTGATGTTATATATCGCTTCAGTTCTCTTGCAATAATTGCAGACCAAGGTTCATGATTTTTGTTACTGTTTTGTAAGGTGCAAACATTCCAAGTTGCAAGGGTAAGCTTTAGTCTGTCATTATTTCATTTTTTCGACCGCAAGTTGAATGCCTAGCTGGCCGCGGCAAGCCAGCATGGTTTGGAGGAGCAAGGTTTGTTTAGAGATACTTTTCTCTTTCCTTCTCCGTGTGTAGAGCAGTGCTGTCCCTGAATAGGGCTACTCTGACACCCGTACAGGATACGAACGATACTGTTGCTCCATTCAGCAGCCGAACAACCATCACACACGAGCCGCCAACGTGCAAGATTATGGCTAAAGGCTTCCAGTGCCATTCTACACCTTCCCCCCCCCCCCCCCCCGTCACCACTAGCTTGTCACCATTGGACTGGATTGATGAACACAAAACAAACAGAAAATACAGACATTGCCTTAAAGACCCACACAAAGAATTGATTATAGTGAAATGAGAATGTGCAGAACTGATCTCACTCTCTCCTCCAACACTTGATTAATTTGACAGGTGTAAAGATACGTGGCAAACAGCAAGTTCAGATGCAGTAAACTACCAGAAAACTTATACATGTATTATATACCGTACTGACGCGATTAATACCCCACCCCATGGTTGGCTAGCATCAAAGGTAAACTAGGGGATGGGACTTTACACAAAACCTGACACCTGGAGGTTTTAGTTGGTGGAAGTAATTAACTTAATCAATTGACAAGTAATTAACCACCTGACAAGCCATCCATTGCAGACGTCCGAAGTCACAAGGCAAAATGAAGAATCTAATCATCTAAATCTGATTCAGAGTCACTGAATAGCAAGCTTGCTGCCTCTTGTCTCGTCTCTGCTTCATCTAGTGGAAAGTGATCTAATAACTCATCATCTTGTGATCTGCCCATGCATTGGAGATTCCACAGCGGAGAAACGATGTCACAATTGTATCTGGTAAAATGGATGACCATGCTTCGGAAATCCAGTTGATTACTTGCTGCCGTCACGGATGCACCCTAGCTGTGCCTCTTAAGCTGGGTTTACATTAAAGACGTAAGGAGATGTTACATGCTCCTTACGTGCTTTGCGTTTTCTTACGTTCTTATGTGTCTGTTCACATTAAAACGCTGAACGCAAAACAGGGAGATGTAAAGAGACGCAAGTAAATAGACTCGGTTTCTATTCTTGCGTCGTGCCTCTCACGTTTTTTTATATCAACCTAACTTGTGGGGTGATGATAGTCCCGTATTTCTAATGGAAGAACGTCTAATTGAGAGCATTTGTTTGTATCATTGTATTTTTACATTGCAGAGATGCATTTCTTCTATCAAATTATGATAGGTTCCTTGCTGGAGCCTTTTGGCAGGAACTGGAGCGGCCCATTCTCTCTTCCTTTTCCTCTGTTGTCATTTAAGACACAACGCAAGCGCCAAAATCGAGGTTGCAATCAGCAAAACAGCTTCTTAAAAAATTTGTAGTGTGCGTTAAATTATGTTGTTGAAAGTCACAAAAGGCTGGCGCGTTAACCAGAAGACGCAAGGCGCAAGCGTGTATAATGTAAACGCAGTTTTAATGTGAACAGAAAAAATGTGCGAGGAGATGCAAGACGCAAATGCAAACACGTAAGGCTTTGCGTCTTTAGTGTAAACCTGGCTTTAGGTTATCAAATGCCCATCGTTCCCACAAATGACGCATATTCGACTTAAATGGCTTATTGATTGAAACATCTAGTGGTTGTGCGAACTCATCTAGTGGTTGTGCGAACTCATCTAGTGGTTGTGCGAACTCATCTAGTACGAGGAGACGTCGAACATCGTCTTCAGGATTACCCCACACCCTTCTAATCCAAAAGGCCATTGTTTTTCTAGTCATCCAACCGCTCTTTGACGCAGTTACAAGGACATTAGCTGGAATCATCAAATGGCGCCTCACTCGCGGATGGATTGCACCTGTTGGCTTCTTGAATATGACAAGTGCCGGCAGCTTGTGCCCGCTAGCTGTAATTGTAAGAGCAACAGTGCAGCCTTCTTCTGGTAACCGGTATCTCGTACTCTTATGGTCTTTTCACCACAAACATTGTTGGTAACGGTAGCAACAGTGTCGTAGCAAACCATTGTCTCATCCATGTTTGCCAAATTATACGGAGTATAGTCATGTGTCTCACGCAACCGGATTATTTGTCGGCAAAATCCGAGAAGGTTATCTTGATAATGCTCCGGAAGGGCTTGAGACTCATTCATTTTGCACTGTAGTCCTACGTTTTGCGCTGTAGTCCTATGTTAAAGCGTTGCTTCCACCTGACAAGCTATCCATTGCTTGCTTTGAATCCTACAATGTTTAGTTCTGCAGCAACTCGCTTTGCTTCGTCTATCAGTGCGACGTTAGAAACTGCCAGGCCAAAGGTTCGCCTCTCTTGCAAAAAGTCAAACACCCAATCATCAAGCTGTACACTTAATGGTTCACGTCCGTCGTGCATCTATCTTGCTTTCTTTCCTTTCGGAGTTGCTTCGTGTCTCTTTAGCTCCTCGTACTTTGCATTCCAGTCCCGCACACACTTCCTGTCAATGCTAAATTAGTTGACGGTTTTTGACACCACCGAGCCATTGCCTCGATGCCATTCAACAACGCTGATCTTGTATTCAACAGCGAAGCTACGATATCTCTTGGGCATAGCTGCCTAGAACACGTTGCCGAATGCGTAGGCAATTAAAGAAGCTAGTCTATATAGAAAGCGCCAATTAGCAACAATTAAAGAACAAGAAGGTGGGACAATCTTAGGACCTGGACCAAAAGTGGGGATGGGACTTTACTCGAGGCCTGGGGTATTAATCGCATCAGTACGGTATTCAATCAACGGCTCTTCTAGCCAAAGTGACCACAGCTGCTTACAAGTGCTATGCTGAAATGCTCATTAATTGACCAAATCAGAATTTTAGTTGTGCAACAACTTATTTGAAATGGCGGTTGCAGTCGCCATGTCCAGTGATGTCATGGAGTATCTGTGGCATTTTATAGAAACAGTAGTGCCACCTGTCTCACCACACTCTGATACCACTGCCACCAGATTGTCCGTAACTGTTTATTCGTCAGTCAGAGCCTGCTTATTTCACAGCTAACCCTTATATCTAAGGTCCATTTCACTGTCTGCATCCTGTGGACGTACTCTGTAGCAGTTGGTACTGCTGCTGGGAAGAGAGCCCAGCTTCCGAAACATCGAAAGTGCAAAATAGATAAACGTTATCTATTTTTTTGGTTTATAAAGACCTACAGTTCGAAATGTCCCGATTTGTTAAATATTGTATACAGTGCACATCTCTCGTGGTATGTCTAATATACCATACATATTATATATGGTGATTGCTACATCTTCTACAGATGAAAGCCGTCTCTATTTCTCAACATCGACTGTTTCGTTTCTACGTTTGTGGTCTCTGAGATGGCTCTTGAGACCAGTCTTCAACTTCATTAGCATCAAGCATATGTGACAAATGAACTCTGTTGCTTTGACTGGATTGATTGGATCGAGATGCTTTATAGCTTTCTTGTGCTTTACCAGCATATGCCGCTTCAGTCCAGATGTTGATTTGCAGTTTTTCTTGCAAACTACGCAAGAGTTGTTGCCTGGATGGGGAGATAGGCTGGCAACATTAGCTTTCTTCTGGTTGTTCTCACAGACCTTAAGATGGTTCACATATCGGGCTTTGACATGAGTGCACTGTCACACACATCACATTTCCACGATAGCTTGTTGATTGGCAAGCCTAGCGGACAACCTTTTCGAAGACCAGTTTGATCTTAGCATGCTGGACCTGCTTGTCCTTGAATTTGCTGCATTCTTCCTTAATGGATTTTCTCCAATCTGCACGATTCAGAGCCTGCTCTTCCCATTCTTGCATATCTATGTGTAATGCCTTCAGGCTTTCTTTTAAATTGTCCTTAAACCTTTCCTGGGCTTATGTTGTGGGTGCTTTGCTGTCAGCAGCTCTCTATAGGACAGTTGTTTAGGGAGTCTATTAGCCTCCATTCTCATGATGTGTCCAACCCAACACATCTGGTTGAGGATTAACATTGCTTCAATACTTGTGCAGTGAGACCTTTGAAGGACATCGGTATCTGGAGCTAGTGATTGCCATTTGATGTTGAGGATGCTCCTCAGGCATTTTTGATGAAAATGTTCAAGCCATTGAATATGTCTCCAATGCATTGTCCAGATCTCAGATGAGTAGAGCAAGGTTGTTAGGATGCAGATTTTATAGAAACTGACTTTTGTTCCTATGGTAATGCCTCTATTTGACCAAACTCTATTTTCGAGATTGCCAAAGCAACACTTGCCTTTGGACACGTGAGAGAATCTCAGCATCCAATGCACCATCCCTTGGTATAATGCTTCTGAGGTACAGAAAAGTGTCAACAACTTTCAATCTGGTTCCTTTCACCAATATTATTGGTTCTTTATAGGGCTTTGTCTTCTTAATTAAGGCTAATTGTCAGTCCAAAAGCATCACAAACATCAGAGAAATGATCCATTATCAGTTGTTCATCTTTCTCTGTGTGTACTACAAAGTCTGCATCATACATACATAATTTTTTTTGTTTTCAAGAGCCCCTAAGGCCCAGGTTAGATACTGCAATCACTAAACTTGCTAATCTAACACTATCAGCCGTTACTCTATGTCACTATGTACTTCATACTTGCTGTACTGACAGAACTGACACTCTGGAGAGAGAGGCAATTGTATGTTAGTTCCTTGCCCAAGGGAACTTATGTATGTGGCCCTCCCGCACTTGAACTCTGACCCAAAGGTCCCAGATGTTGCCAATCTCCAACTGCACACTCTAACCAATTGAGCCACACATACATACATACATACATACATACATACATACATACATACATACATACATACATACATACACATGCATACATATATACATGGTTTATTCATCCTGAGGGGCATGTCTGAGACCTCTGCGTACGTACAACTAGTACGGTGCAAGATTAAAAGGTCACTAAACACTAAACTAAACAGCAACAGACAACAGGAGTCAAAATTTAAAAAGAAGCA
Source organism: Corticium candelabrum (assembly GCF_963422355.1). NCBI lineage: Eukaryota > Metazoa > Porifera > Homoscleromorpha > Homosclerophorida > Plakinidae > Corticium > Corticium candelabrum. Next base: position 7,461,348 of record NC_085099.1, read on the forward strand.
GAATTAAAGCTATTACTACTTTACACAAATAGGTCTGAGGCCATCGAACAGTCTGAATTTCTTCGACACCAGATTGCAAATGATGTGCCAATGGAAATTCTGCACGTCTTTCTGAACAGGAAGTTTGATGAAGGCTTGCTGACATCTAGGAACCACAATATAGGTTCAAAGCTACTACAATCATACATATATATACACACATACATACAATATTATGTATATACTAGTTACAGTGCTCGGCTTTGCCCGGGTGCATTCAATTGTGAGAAATTACCATGAAAGTATCTTGTCTAAAATTTTAGTTACAGTTAGATGTTCTAAGTAATTAACAGTGAGTAGTCCGTTTACAATTAGATTTTATTTGCTGCTCGTTAGCTTTGGATAGCGACAGCTGGCTCAAGTTGACGTCAATTTATTTCTAATATAGGAAACTTGCCAGAAAAAATGAAACACTCCTAGACTGCACCGAAATGCACTTATAATTAAGCGTACGTCATCTCTTGAACTATAAAAGAAACCATTAAGTAATCCATTGTGGCGTCACATATTGTGATTTTGCATTAAATTGTGACGTCACCTATTGTGACATTGCCTAGAATGTCCTATTAGATGCTCTATTCTTGCTGTTTCAACTATGCAAAGGAAAAAACTGTTTATTCCCTTGCACACTATGCTCTTTATAGTTTGAAGGTTGTGCTTAGAAATCTGATCGGTGTCGGACAGAATAGAGAGCTTTATTGCTTGAGGGTTGCGACCACCAAAAAGGGACCCACCTATCAAAACTGACATTGTTATGTTCCTTTTCATTCGGTAAGCATGTCTGGAGAATTCGAGTGACAGTGAGCCAACCATGAGGAAGTAGGCGAACAAACAAATAGGATCTTGTCTTTATATATATATATATATATATATATATATATGATGGCATGTCCACTGATAACAGTGATGACTCTCTTTAGTGTCCTCTGTGTCTCTGGTGGGATTTAACACCTGCTTTTGAACGGCATTCCTTTCCACAAGATTGACAAACAAATGACTTGTTGGTAGGAACAATTTGTTCTTTCCGTTTCTGACGTTGAGCTTGAAGATGTCTAATACGATTTCTTCAAACTGTTGGAGTGATGAATGGCAGAGAGATCTCCAGTTTGTTCTATCACTGGATAGTTTCTCAAAATGCAGGAAGTCAATCCCACAAGATTTCATATTAGCCTTGATAGAATCTTTATAACGTAATTTAGGACCACCTTGATGACGATGGCCCTGTTCCAGTTGACCAAAAAGGAGTTGTTTGGGAATTCCATCATTAGGCATTCGAGACATGTGACCAGCCCAGCGAAATTGGCATTTCATAACAAAAGATTCAATGCCACTGATGTTACAACGAGATAACACTTCTGTGTTGGGTATATAGTCAGTCCACTGGATTCCACATATGTGGCGAAGACATTGCAGATGAAAAGTCTCCAAACTTTCGAGGTTACGACGAAGAAGGGTCCGTGACTCGCATCCGTACAATAGAACTGATAAGACTACTGCTTTGTAAACTGCAACCTTCGTGGTCAGTTTGATTTCATGCCTTTGCCAGAGTCTGTTGTACAATTTACCAAAAGCAGCACTGGCCTTTGATATCCTATGAGAGACATCTGCATCAACAGTTGCATTATTTGAAAGGAAACTACCCAAATACTTGAAATTGCTGACATAAGACAGTGGGTGATCACCAATCATAACTGGAGGAGGGTTATAGTTTGAGCCTGGACGTGGTTGAAAAAGCACTTCTGTCTTTTTCAAGCTGATACTCAAGCCAAAACGTTTAGTTGATCTGTCTAAACAGTTGACAATGTGTTGAATATCTTCATATGTGTGACCAACTAATGCGCAATCGTCAGCAAACAAGAGTTCTCTCAGTAGACTCTTAGAAACCTTTGTTTTGGCTTGTAAGCGCCTGAGATTGAATACACCTCCAGTAGTTCTAAACTCAACTCGAACACCCTCTCGGATGTTCTTGAAGGCATCATTTAAAACCACGGAAAACAAAATGCTAAAAAGAGTAGGTGCTAGAACGCAGCCCTGTTTCACTCCGTTGTTTACTGCAAACATTTCTGACTTTGACCCATCCTCGACAACACAAGCCATCATACCAGTATGAAAGGCTTTGATTAGATTCACAATCTTTACCGGGCAGCCAAGCCTCAAAAGGACTTTCCATAAGTCAGTTCTATCAACCGAGTCAAACGCTTTGACCAAGTCAATAAAGACCATAAATAGATCCATGTGCTGTTCGCGACACTTTTCTTGAAGCTGCCTGGCTGAAAAGATCATGTCGGACGTACCACGACCAGAACGAAAACCACATTGGCTTTCAGGAAGGATACTCTCTGAAAAGTTTGAGACAAGACGATCAAGAAGAACTCTGGCCATAATTTTGCCAGCAACAGACAACAAAGAGATCCCACGGTGATTGTTGCAGTCAGATTGACTACCTTTTTTCTTGTATAGATGGATTATGTTGTCATCTTTAAAGTTCTGGGGTACATCTTCGAGTTCCCAGCATAGACGAATGAAATCACCTAGTTTGAACAACAGCAGTTCTCCTCCATGTTGAAAAATTTCAGCAGGTAGGCCATCAGCTCCAGGAGATCTATTCCTTGACATTTTCCTGATAGCTTTATTTATCTCATTGTTAGATGGTGGTTCACAAGCTACAACTAGATCAGGCTGTTCATCAATGCTGTCAATAGCTTCTTGTGAAATAAATGTTGGATGATTCAAGATGCTTGCAAAATGCTGACCCCACCGAGTCAAAATTTCTCGTCGTCCATAGAGAAGCGTGGAGTTGTCAACAGATTGTAGAGGTGCGATTGTCTTTACACTTGGCCCAAACACCTCTTTTAGGCCTTGATAGAAGCCACTAGAGTTATGCTGGTCAGCAGCTAACTGAAGCTGTTCTGCCTTCTGTAACCACCATTTGTTCTTCATCACAGAGAGCCTAGCTCTTGCTGCTTTTCTTGCATGATGGTAGGCATCAGCAGTGCTTTGATTGCGTTTATCTGATAACCAGACATGATGCAAGCGATGCATATCATCAAGGAGATGGCTGATGACAGTGTCATTTTGATCAAACCAATCCTGGTGCTTCCTATTAGGCTTGCCAAGTAGTTCATAAGAACCGTTGTGAACAACTGAGTGTAAACTTGACCATAATGCATCCAGGTTGCTGGCTGAATCATAAGATGGAATATACAATTCTTGCAGCTTTGTGGTGAGTTCGTTTTTCAGCCGAAGACTGGTAGAGGGATCATTTAGCTGGCTGACGTTCAATTTTCTAAATCTCTGGCAAGACTGGTGAGAAACAGTTTTCTCGACAGAAAATGAAAGCTTACTACGCACCAATCTATGGTCAGAAAAGACTGAGGCAGAAGCTCCCCGCATGACTCTAGTGTGACGAACATCACTGATATCTCTCTGATGAATAATAATGAAGTCTATCTGGTGCCAATGCTTTGATCTAGGATGCATCCAGGTGGTCTTGTACTTGGTTTTCTGTTGAAACAGTGTGTTGGTGATTACAAGCTGGTACGTAGAACAAAGTGACAGCAAAAGTGACCCATTACTGTTCTCTCTTCCAATGCCGTGTTTACCAAGCACATTTTTCCATGTGCAATGATTGCTACCAACTCGAGCATTGAAATCACCTAGGACGAGCAGTTTGTCCTTCTTTGGCACAGCACCAATAATGTTACTCAAATCATCATAGAATTTCTCTTTGATTTCTTCGGAGGCGTTCATCGTTGGAGCATATGAACTGACCAAGGTTAGAAATTGACCACCAGAAAGAGGTAGGCGAAGTGTCATTAAACGATCATTTATTCCCCTTGGTAGGTTGTCGAGACTACCCACCAAGGAGGATTTGACAGCAAAACCTACACCCGATTGTCGTGTCGCATTTGAAGGACGTCCTTTCCAAAAGAATGTGTAACCTGTACCGACTTCCTCAAGTTTTCCTTCATCCAACAGATGGGTTTCACTTAAAGCAACAATATCAATGTCATAGCGACGAAATTCCTTTGCCAGAATGGCTGTTTTACGTTCCATTTGCTGTTGCGTGTCCAGAAGCGAGCGAACATTCCAACAGGCAACAGCGAGGTTATGCTCCACTTTATTTCGACCGCAATATTGGATGCCCAACCAACCGCGGTAAGCTGGTAGGGACAAAGAGGGTGAGCTTTGTTTAGGCCACCTTTTCTAGGCCCTTCCTCGAGTGAGGTGGGCAGTGCTATCACTAAATAGTGCTGCCCAGCCATACCAGCAGGACCGAGTGTGAACTTCACCCCCGCTTAATTCACAAACGACCATCTTACTGGTACCGCTCACGTGCAGAATCATGGCTAGCGACTCCCAGCGCCATCCTACGCCTGCCGCCGTCACCATTCCTCCATCGCCGTGAGACTTTGGAAGAAACAGAAAAAGAAAAATTCCAAGAAAAACAAAAAGCGACACAAAAGAGAAACCTGCACGTGGAATAGATTAAAGTGAATAAGGGATGTGCATGCCCAGATCCACTCTCTCGTCTTGAAATGCCTTCTATCCACTGAGGCTAGTAATAGCAACAAGTAGAAAAGCAGAACAATATGCAGTGGCTTGCCAGAAGCACGTTTCGGTCTGTGCAACTGCCAGAAAAGTATGCCACATTACCCTGCTGGAGTGCCTGATTCTTGCTGTAACTGTGAATGCCAGCCACACCAGACTTCCAAAATTTACCGTCACATTTTGCAGAACTTACAAAACAAAGACAGTAGCATATTGGCTTAATGCTCCTATAGCTGTAGATTGTCACACCACTGAGTTGCATTTGGCACTGACGTTTTTTAATTGGCGGCCAGTACTCGCCATGTCATAATGTCGTTATAAAGCTTTGTGAGCTTTTCATTGAGACAAAGGCGCCACCCCCAGACTCACTCACGCTCTGCTAACATTACCGCTGTTGGTCCGCGACTGCTTATTCGTCAGGGAGTACCCTGCTTATATCGCAGCTAACCTTTATATCTAAAGGCTGTTCCACTATCCGCCACCAGTGGACACGCCCAGTAGCAGACAGCTCTGCCTTGGGATATATAATATACATAATATATATATATATATATATATATATATATATATATATATATATATATATATATATATATATATACAGTCCGCGTCAAAACTATTGACACATTTCCGGTTTACTTGTACTATTTTTGGAAAGTTTTCTAGTTTTGCTATTTATTAAGATACCACGCCATTTTTTTCTCAAACAGCTGAAAAACAGTCACAAAACCTATTCCATAGTATGCACATCCGTGTAGAGAACTTATCCATCATCAAAGGAGTCATGGAAGACAATGCCGCGATAGTCTGTTACTATACCGCTCCAGTACTAGGAAGCCATCTAAGATCTGCCAAATTTTACATGTGTTTCTCACTCTACTGTTTACTGAACTCTCCAAAGACTGGACACTGGACAAGGAATTCAACGTAGAGCTTCCTGTTGAAGACCAAAAACTAGCTGAAAACCATTGAAGAGCTTCAATTAGTGAACATGACGCAACAAGGAACAACAAATCCGCACAAACTTGCACATCAGCTTGCAGTGCAGGAAGTTGTCGTCATGCAGTTCTTCCACCAGCAGAAGAGAGCTTCATGACGCAAGTATTGCTACGATGCCTTAGAATTAAAATTCCGCTGCTAGTGAAGCTAGAAAAACGAGACTCCGGGCACCACGGTTTCTTGATTGGCCTGCTAGCTCACCTGATCTTGCACGAAATAGAAAACTTTTGGGCAGTCATCAAGCGGCGTGTTGAGCTTCCTAGGCCTCAGAATGTTCATCAACTGGAAGACGCAATCCAGGCAGAGTGGCACTTGCTCACGCCTTGTGATCTGTTGCCCTGAACGCATGTCTAGCCGAATGCGCTAGAGCTACGCTAGCAAGGGTATATTCTATTAAAAATGAAAGGAGGACACAAACTATTGATGTGCACTTGTGAGTTTCCAAAAGTCTAGCAAAGCAAACCTATGAGCATACACAATAATTCTCTTCTATCTAAAAAAAAACCGTCCGTGACCTGAAAACGGATGTGTTCCTGCTCACGCTACCCATGGCCACGCCTCCAAGCTTAAATGTGTCAATAGTTTTGACACGGACTGTATATATATATATATATATATATATATATATATATATATATATATATATATATATATATATATATACAGACCGTTGCAAAAGTATAAAGCCACTCCCTGCACGTGACTATACCTGAAGTTTGAATGACCACAAATTATTGTGAAAGCTTTTGCAAAAATAGTTTCAACTGTAATGTACTGCAAATTTTCTATTCTAAACTACAGAGAAGGACTCTTCCTATTGGGTTTGTTTCTTATGACAGAATTTTGAATTTTGAAGTGCGCGCTACTTTCACCACAAAACAAACACGTGATGAATAGCTCAACAAAACATTCTTGTTATTCAATTTTGCCATTTGCTGAAAGAAACCTACGCATGCTTTACCCATAATCTACTTGGAATACAAACTTCTTTCAGCTTTTCTTTAGAAAACGAAAAACCACTATGACGTCATTGAGGGGACTATTTGTCATTTTTGTCAATAAGAAAACCCACAAAAACCACAATAACTTGAAACATCAACTGAATATTGTCTAGAAAACTAAATCTTGTAAAAAAATCTACTAAATTCTTTAGATTGTACACAAAATTTCTAGAAGTGTAACTTCCGGTTTGAAATGGTTGTGGTCGAAATGTTGCAAAATGATGTTGATAGCGCGAAATCTTTGATTGTCTAGTCGTTGTTGAGCTCAGAGCTACCAAATTGCGGATTCCTGTAGCTGAGTGACCAATCTTTCGTTAGACAAAATTGAGGAAAAGTCGGACAGCTGGTGTGAGTTGGGGATGCCCCGAGATCGGCAGCTCAGTCCACGACGTTGCGGTAAAATCGAAGGCTTTTTTTTTTGAAAGAATGTGGTCTGGGTGAGCGTAACATCGCCAAACCTGTCGGTGTTTCACGTGGATCGGTGAAAAACTGTCTAAAAAGACTAGAGGCCGGAGCAATAAGCTGTAAGAAAAGATCTCGTCGGCCGAGAAAAACATGTGACAGAGATGACCGCTTTCTGGAGGAGACAGCAAAGAGAAATCGCCGTTTGACATCGCGGCAGCTGAAACAATAGTTCGAGGAGAGCACGGGACAAGCTATTTCCAGATCTTTAGTTTGTCGTCGACTTGCGGAGAGAGAAATGCACGCCCGTCGCCCTCGCAAGAAGCCGGTAGACGACCAAAGAACGTCGTCTCCGGCCAATGGTTTCGCGACAATGACGTCACTGTTTTGGATTGTCCTCCGTGTTTGCCTGACGCCAACCCAATTGAGAACCTTTGGCGAACCTTGAAAGTAGCGGCAACCGCTGGTCATCCTCGCGAAGAGTGGGCGGCAGTGCAGGCGACTTTGCGTTGATTTCTCTAGAGGGAGTGCGCGCGCTAGTAGAGTGTTCCGCAACGAGTTGAATCAATCCAGAAAGCAAGAGGAGGAAACACGAAGTATTAAAGCAGAGTCTACATCAAAGAAACGTTTCATAAATAACTGGCTTTTTAAAAGCCAAGAAAACAGTCTAGAAAGGTCATTCTGCTGGACTGTGCAGACGCCCACGCAAACGCCGTTTGCGTTTTACTTTGTATAGCCTGGTTCACAATATTGACGTCGGCGTCGACGTCGACAATAGAAATGGATCTATTCCAGTGTCGACGTCGGCGTCAACATCAAAGGATGCCGCCGACGTCGAGGCGGTTTCTTTGAAGTTTGTCGCTCAACTCAGCGTCGGCGTCATATTGTGAACCAGGCTTAACGCAATGACTTTGAAGTTTTCCCAAATAAAACTTGTCACGTTCTTGTTCTGTTCTTACTTTATCACATGGTTGTTTGTTAAACGCTCATTCTAGGTACTAATCGGTAAATCAGCCTGGAAAACTTCCAGTATAGTCACGTGCAGGGAGTGGCTTTATAATTTTGCGACGGTCTGTATATATATATATATATATATATATATGTATCACAGGGTACGGTAGTACATTGTATGTAGGGATTGCTCCGGTTATGAAGCATTGTGGGGCGTGGTCATCTTTTTGTGCTGGGCGTGGTCATCTTTTTGTGCGCTTAGAAAACATATTAAATGAAGACTAAAATTTCTCAAATCAACGAAATGAAATGTTTGTACGTTGTGTACTATGTCCTATTTTTGTTTTGGTCACTAATCATCTAACAACCTAGAAACAGTTGCTAGCCTCGTACATCCATGTGCCAATTTGTTCTTCTTTCTTCTCCTCCTCCACAGATATCTCTTTTTGTACGTTGCGTACAGCTGTGAAACTTGAGAAAACGCTTAAGAATTACCCTAACTCTATTCTTTTGGTGATTAAAGATATCAAAAGGAATGTTAAGAATTGTGTTTCTTTCAAGCAGATTTGATCCAACGACCGCCATCAATGGTATTGTACATTTCAGGCCAATCACGGAGCAGTATTTGTGATTGCTTATCCATGGCAATCAGAGACAATGGACAAAGCACCAATCGAATGGACCAAATGTTTATGAAAGAGTTTGTCACCAGAACTGTGTAATCAATCATGTTTGCCATTGTCATGTCTAGTCTGAAATTGTTTGCGATCTACGTCGCACACAGGAGCAAAAATGACAAGTAATTACTTACACGTTACAAATTATACGGGAACCCAACATTTGCAATGCATATCCCGTATGTAATAACCTTTGGCTTTTACTAGCTAAACCAAGTTTTATTCCAACTGCCATTGCAAATTCAACTGCATGTATAGGCACTAAAAACTTAGGATCTATATTCGTGCAACGTGCATTATGATACCATGGTATACTATCACGTGACCGCTAAATGAAAGCTGTTTATATAATTAAGTTTACATTTAAACAGGTTTAATTAACACTAATGAAAACACGCTAAATCTTACAAGGCTTAGGCTTACAGGCCCATGGAAACACACCCTAGGCTGTGCTTTTGCACTCTCAAAAACTTACCAAACTAGAATTTTAAAAACTTTTTCTTGGAAAAAGAAATAGATGTAGGGATTGTATAAGAAGTAACAGAAACAAGATCTATAGATAATATGAACCAAAAGCCAGACATCATTAGTTAATCCTTCCAACCACATTCCCTACATTTTCATTTAGTGGGTTGGAAGGATTCACTAATGATGTTTGGCTTTGGTTTACAGTCAGACCTCGTTACTCTGACCACGTTTGTCCTATGGGTTTCTGTCTGACTAATGCAACTGTTGGGTTATTGGTTACAAATACTCATGACCCATGTAAATTGGCCTTCACCTGTTCCTTTTGTCAGAAAGTGAGAGTGTCGGATTATTGGGTATCAGAATAACGAGATCTAATTGTATTGTTATCTATACTGTACGTCTCTTAAGGGAGCACAAAAAAAAGAAACTAACAGTCAATGTCTACAGAGTAAAAGCCATTACAAACTATGTTAGTATCAACATTGTCTTCTGTGAGAACTCTTCTAATAATCATCTTTGAATTCCATTACCACAAGCACACAGAAAGTTGTTAAAGTCACACTTGGAGATGCGCATTAGGTTACTGGCTCTTTCTTCTCTGGCTAATGGGAATCCATACTGACCAAGTTGGGTATCTGGGCGCTATCTTGGATCAAACACGACAAATGTACATTAAGAAAGTTTTATAACTTTAAAACTGATGGGGCTGTTTCAAGAATTTTATCCGCCAAGTGGAGCATTTTTTGGTATGCGATCAGATCATGTGAGTCTTACACTGCCGCAATCACTTTCCCGGAAATGGTCTCTGTTGTTTCCGTTGCTCCAAGGATGGTGAAAACCGTTGTGCTACTTTTAAACTGTCTAGAGACTGACCTTCGTTTGTGCGATCTAGGTTTGTCCGGCAACATTCGAGTTGAAGGCAATAGACGGTGTTGTTGATTGTCTTCTAATAGTTAATGAGGCACTCATTCCTACGCAGGAACACTTTTGCAGACTCCCTCGATCACCAGACCTTGCTATTTTGGTTGCACACTATGCTGTGCAATAGACGCTGCACACTTCTTTGGAATGTGCCTTTAAGTTACTGTATATATATATACATATATATATATATATATATATATATATATATATATATTACATTGTAATATATGAGTGGGTTAGAACCAACGTGGTATCCCACGTTTGATGGGTGGAGTGGTTTAGAAATCAGTGGGTTGGAATGTCCCATTATCTACACCACATGGACAGATCATGCAACCACCATAGTTTGTCAGTCGTGGTGGTATACATTGTGATGTTGTTTCTCTACATTCCATGATCCCACACAAATGTCTTGCTGCAACACCATGGCATGTATCTTTTTACAAAAGCCATTCTGTGTTTGTGCATGTGCAACCCTAAAACACTGAAATGGCTAGCTTAACTTAATTGGCATAAAACTTTGCATGCAGATCAAGTTTGACTTTTCAACAACATTTACCTAATTAGTTGTGGCTGCATGGTTTTCAATTGTTCCCTTTCAGGTTATCACCATAAAATGTGTGTGGACTGGCTAAATGTGTGTGGACCGGCTCTTTATATCAAAGTATTGGCATGACTGTCTTAGGTGACTGTTTGTCTAGCATCAGCAAAGGTGCAAACATATGCATGATTGTATACGTATATGTAAGAAGAACATGCATTATAATCCAAAATGTTGACTTAATATGGGATACTCAGGTAATACGCTTGGAATGAGACACTTGCGAATAATATTTCCTATGCGAAGAATGGCTTACTCAGCTAGTACAACATTTAGATCAGTGGTTAGCTGCATGGATTTATTGGATTTCTTTCAGGGCTGTGGCCATAGCCATATAAATCATGTGTATTTGGGTTGATACTTCAGTATACTTCTGCAGTAGTGTGTACAAGGTTTGTGTATGTAGAGCTTGTGATATTATCTATAGTAAGTAAGCAGACACACCGCACTTTTATATAATCTGTATTTTCCAGGCAACACTGGGTGCTTCTGTTAGTATACTTGCTGAAACCCTAGAATGATGACTACCCTATTTGAGAAATACAGTCTATAGTGTATGTATAGCAGAGTTGCCACAAAAAGTTATCAATTATCGGTATCTTAAACATTTTGGCAAGCCACGCCCACACATCAAGCATGCAGGCTTCATCCACGCATCAAACATGCAGGACACACCCGACACCCTGACCCATGAGTTTAAATTCTAATTTCCATTTATTCAACCAATACTCTCTATCACATTTTAATTTAACTCAAATGATAGCTTTTATGCTACGGTTAAACTGTTTTATCAAAATGTTATGACATTTACGTGCACAATAACAAGAAGGAAAAGTGGACAACGTTTTGCCTACCAGTGCAAAATGGAATGAAAGGGTACCACCTACTAAGAAAGTACTTCATGTACTCTGGTATTTTGTCTAGTGGTATTACAGTGGCAAGGGAACCGTGTTGTCCATGAGAATGGCTGTCGAATATAAGCATTCTACCCTTATGATGAGGCTTATCTGAACCTTGCTCATAGCATATGCCAAACGAGTATGGCGTTGCCACAAGTATTCCTGCAGCACGTCCTTTGGGACTACTTCTTGCATCCGGTGATAGCTCTTCTTGAAATCGCAGCCATTCATCGTCTCTCAAAAACAGGTCTCGATTTACTGCCAACTTTAACGACTGCTGAATTTTGACGACCTCCTCCGCACTGAAGAATCCCGCACAAGACAAGCTGTCGTATGCACTGTTTCCAGAACGAATACAATTGACCAAAGAGTGCTGATTACGCGCAAAATCAAGAATACTGGCATCACTTACGAGAAAGCTATGTGCTACTCTGGCACTAATGAGACTGCAGGCATTGCTCCCACTGCACGCATCAATACGCAACTGGCAATCTTCGTGCGAAAACAAAGTTTCAATAGCTTCTTTGGGGAAAGCTGTTGTTGTGTTGTGTTGGTCATCAGCACTCGAAGTTGGAGTATCATCTGTATGTAACGTGGCATTCATTTGACGCAGGAAGTCAAACAAATTGCGAGAACTCGCCGGTAACGATACTGTGGAAAGAGTGTCAGTGGTATTTGTATCGGGAGGACTTGCTCCTTTGCTGGATTCATAGACCTTACTAGCACTGGATACCTTAGTTGTGACTGTTGAAGTAGTCTCTGCATGAACGAGGTCTAATAAAGGTATTGGTGAAGCAGGACTATATATAAGCTCATTATTCAAAAACGGCGGCGTTCCAACGAGGGATTTACAGCACGAGGGGACAGCTTCGCTGGCATTGACTTTAAATAAAACATGATCTAGAGGCACAGATTTCTCTTCAGACAGTTCAGTTCTTCCAGCAGCTTCTGCAACATGCTCTTTTAACGTGTTTCTCATTTCTTTAGAGGGAACAAAGTCAAGCAAGTTTCAGTGCCACGGTTTTGGTTGATAGTCAGAAGGCTTGAAAGCAGACGATCGCCCAGTCTGGTCTGAGTTTTGTCTTGGTCAATACCATGTCAGAAAATTCCTGTTCTATGTCTGCACTGGCGTGCGGTATAGAGAGCAGAGCTTCTGCAAATCTAGAGAGAAGCGGGAAGCTACTCTTTTCGCTGGCATCGCAAATCGGACTAACTCTAGCCCAGTAATCATCGACTGAATTCCCTACGGAGCCTTTTGTATTCCGGCTTTGATACTTGTGCCATTCACATTGTAACGCAACTAATTCTTGGGAAACAATGACTTGCGGAAAGTGCCTGGCAAGACGCACAACCACACTAGAAGAGATATTTTTACCCCCTCCCCCCGAGGCTTGAAGAATTGAAGACAGCTTAGAACTGGGCAAGCAAAATTGAACCGCATCTGCATCTTCTTTGCTGCAGTGTAGTAAAAATTGAAGCAGGATTTGAGAAAACCAAGACGCTGTCCAGACATTTTGGGACTATCAACTAGTATCCGAGCTTCCTCACATATAACGACGAATTCCGGCGAAATGTGATATAAAGGATTATCAATGTCGAGTGTAGTTACATCGTGGTCTCTGACACAGTCAGCCTTCATGAAATGGAGCAGAAGTGTAGTGTAAACCTCAAGAATATGGTCCAAGGCGTTTTCAATCAATACGTCTTCCTGTTGTAACACTTTGTTGAAGCTTGTCAGTATGGAGAGAGCCTCCGCTAAGAACAACAGGTACGGTTTTGTTTCTGGAGCTGTCATCTTTGTAAGAAAACCCTTTATTTTGTCAAGCTTTTTAATGTGTTCACACTAGGCAAAATACAACACGAGTGCATCCCATTGCTCAAGAATACGTTCAATGCTGACGTGAAGACTAAGCCAGCGCGTGTTAGAGGGCTTCACCAACTTGTGCACTTTGACTCCGGTGGCCACTTCATATGACTGAAACACACTAGAACGCTTTGTGCTTTTCTCAAAGAAAGTTGACAACAATCCTTATATACTCGTCCAGTTGCCTGGGATAGCTTGGAAAGCCGCTTCAGCACAAAGGTGAGCAATGTGACAAGTACGAGGGATTGTGAACAAAGAAGGCTGCTGTCCTACCATGCGAGTCATGATGGAGTTCTTCGCTCCTCACATTACATTTGCTCCATCGCTGCCCATAGCAACTAGACATGACCACTCTAGACCATCCTATGACAACAAACCGTTGATCACCCTGAATGTTTTTTCTGCTATCGCAGACGTTACTGGTACCATACCAAGTGACATGGTTTGAACGCTTCTTCTGTCTTCATCAAACAAGCGAGCTGAACGCTCACTTGCTTTTTCAAACTAATGTCTGCTGACTCATCAAAGTAATAGACCACCAACTAGTCTTCAACTTTCTTGCCAGATTAGCATGATCGGTTCCTCTTCACTAATTCGCTTGCGCGTGTATTCAGCTTGCACAGTGTAACTAGTAGTTGAAGTATACAAAAATAGGAAATGTCAAAGATGTTAGGTCTGTTTCTTGGAGCTACGGCAGAACGGCCATTTTAAAACTAACACCTTCGGCACTACCTTTGTCTGTCGTAGTTATCGGTATCGTGAAGGGTTTACCGGTACTCTTTCAAAATTTTACTGTATCAGTACAATACTGAGAAATCGGTACGTGTGACAACCCAGATGTATAGTGACTGAAGGGTCACAAAAACTTATTGCTTGTTTGTTGTTGGAGGGGATGATTACTAGAGAGGTGCATGAAACATTTGCCAGGCTTAAACCGTCTAGAATTTGACAATTTAGCACAGTTGCATAATATCAGCAATATGTGTGGTTTACCTTCTCTATTTATAAAGCCTGTCCCAGATTCATGTGTGAAGATAACCTAACTTTGCATGAGAAGGTTCAAATAACCAACAAGATATACCTTAACATGAGGAGCCTGTGTTGATTGGGTTAATTGTTATCCTATACAACTTTTATCAGTTAGAGTGCAATTTATGAAATCAGATACCTGTAAGAAGTGTGGTGTTCGTTATGTGCAGTATCACAGAGGTGCATATAGTTATCACTGCTTCAATCCCAAGACTTGCACTGTGTCACTCTAAATTTACCATTGATACCTGCACACAAGAGGCCATTTAGACCTCCTGAGGCTCATCAGCTCAGGGTTGTGATAACGACTCGAGAATGCATTATTGACATGTAGGATGAAGATACCTATAAACCACAAGTATGAAAGAGATCATATATTGTTTTATTTTGTACTTCCGTCGCATGGGTCTGTTACTACTGCTGCAAGTTAGAGTGGGTTTATTGTTCTTTGTTATCTGTACTCCGGCTTTAATGTTTATTAAATTTGTATGACTGTTGGTAGTTAAGTTACAAATTTATTTCTTATTTCTTTCATGAAGGTGATGACATCTCTACAACAATTGAAGTCTGTGAGTGACTTGCCCAGACTACCTGTGCCACCTCTGCAGCAGACAATGGACAAATACCTTCGAGCAATTTGTCCTCTACTAAGTAAAGAGGAGATGGACAAAACGAAAACAATTGTAGATGCATTCAGAAAACCGGGTGGAGAAGGAGAAGTTTTGCAGCATATGCTTGAAACAAGAGCCAAGAAACACATTAACTGGGTAGTACCGTCTAAGATGAAACATTGGTGTGAATTTATTTTGGCGATTTGCTAAGAAATTGACGGAAGACAAATATTGGCGAATTTTATTTTGGCGGTTGGACATTGTTTTGGATAATGACATATGTAAGATATTTTCCACCCACCATTAGGTGGTTGTGTTATGGAGGAGTTTGCGATTGACAGCTGCATTTGTGGCCATCACATTTCCCTAATTTATTGATGAAGAATTGCTGTGTCAGCACAAAGAAGGTAATTCGCATGACTCCTCCTGCTTTATCAATAGCTTCATGGCCTCATTCTCATGATTAAACTCCCTGCTAGACAGGGTATAGGCACAACAGATGGCAAGCAGGGGTTGCCATCTTGTGGCCTCATCCGCTTGACGGACTGCCACATTGTTTTTATAGATACCTGATCCACGTTGGTGATGATGCCACACATCCTGCTGGCCAAATTAATGATGGATCTTATATTGGTGCTCACTGAAAAATCTGTCAATCCAACAAAATAAATTTCCCGCCAATATTTTATCTTATATGGTATGCAGTACATGCTATTAGCACCGCTTGCACACACACTCACACACACACACACACACACACACACACACACACACACACACACACACAGGCCATTAGCTATTTTGTGTTTACTTTTTTGATACTGCTGACCAAAGTATAAAGATATAGGCATTTCTAACTTAGTAATGAGCGAGAACTGTGGTGCTGTTAACTAATTTTATAATTATCTGTTTCATTGGTTTTTCTTTATTGTCTACAAAGATTAAAATGTCTTTTATGTCAATCAGCAGACAAAAAGCAAACAAACATATAGACATATGACAACCAGCACTGACTCTAAAATACACTTCATGAATCTAGTGACTGTATTGTGTAACTAATAAGACTGTACCTTAATCTAACGTTCTAAAGTACTTCGGCCTCCGAACTAGTCCAAGCAGATATTTGATGGATTCAATCTGTAAACCTTTATGCTTTTCTGGTCTCAGAGATTGAGCAATTTTCTGAGCTTCATTCAACTGTAAGAGACACATCTGACACAAATCAATGTCCTGCAGCGAAATAGCTTGTTGTGCTGACTGTGGAGCCATTGCAGCAGCTTCAACTTTGATTTGCATGTAGAACAAGTATATGCTCTCCTTGCTATTAGTTGTTCAATGCACGTTTTTGTGTTTCCTAATTTCTGTTACGTCTAGCAATCTGTTTAATTGGTAATTTCGAATTATTTTTAAAATGGGATTGATAAACTGATTGCGAAGTGTTTATATGCTAGCATTTGATGTATTAGAACAAAGAAGATGCAGTTATTGTGTCAGTTAATTGGGGTCTATACAATTTATATATACCATTTATAGACATCATGACTGTTACACTAGTGATATGGCTTATTCTCTGTACAATGTATATTAGTAATATTATGCTAATTTTGTGTTCTTTTACTTTTGCAGCAGCACATGTACTTATTCATGATTGGTAATGCACTGAATCAGTAATGCTTCAACCTAATCTTATGGTAAACTAGAAGGATAGTTGGGTTAGCCAGGAATCCATATTAGTACAAAATGAGGAAGGTATGGAAATATTCTATATATTCACACTAACTAATAATATCCAGACCACTTACCTATATATTAATTGTGGTTAACATAAATGCAACTCATTATTTCTGCAACGGTTGCATAATGAGGACCCCACCATTGTGAAATGGCAGCAAGAGAACATTGTTGTGAACTCAAGGACCCAGTTGCATGTTGACACACACAGACACACCTGTTGCATAGAATAGTATCAATTTGCATATATTCTGTATATAAATGATAGTTATATGTAGATATTGGTTGGATGTTCACTACTTGAATGGGCTTGTACTTGCATGTAGGTATGTACTAGCATGTGTGTGAATCAGAATGTGTGCGTATTTGTGCACTTATGTGATTAGTTTGGTAACCAGAGGTAGGTTATCACTGTAACAGATATGGAGTTCGATGGAATGTTTTTACAAAGCATAAATTATACAGCTATCATGTTATGTTATATCATGTATGGTTACTTGTCTCAAGCAAATTCACTTACCCGGTATGTTAATCTAATAATTGAAGCAAGAAATTCCATGATGCTATTGGCAGATTGGCTGTGCAGGTTTCATAGCTGTGTCAGCAATTGTTGAGTGATTCCCATGAGGTTGTTATAGTCAATAGCTTTGTGGTAGAATCTGCATCATGTAAGCTTCATCGTTGTTGCAGTGAAAATAGAATACACCAGTTGTAGGTATCGTGGATCTCTGGAAGCGTTATGCAATTGGAGTGAAACTGAGAGACACAATTGCAGTTGAACAGAGCTAATTAAATTGTGTATTTACATAATGGTGCTCATAAAAGCGTTTACAGTGGAACACTCAAGTTCAGTAGTTCTACAGTATACTAGGAATCTTGCACGTTTTTAGATAAGTAATAAAGTTTTCGTTATTCTCTAAGAAACTTAGAGTTACTCTCAGCTTCAACTATGACAGAGTTTACTGTTTAGCTGGCTGACTGGTGGCTACATGTAGCATACTTGGCATTTCGGACACCAGTTACTGTTCATGTTTCACCTGCAACAATGTTTCCTCTGATGCCACAGTTTTATAAACATGAAACACGACTGAAGTGAGTGAATTGGATGAATATTATAAAGAGTCTGTGATCATGATGATGATGATCTTGATGTAGATTCATCTCTGATTATGTGACAATGATGATGAAGTGGAAGCATCTTGTTGATAGGTAGTGCAGTGCTTTAGATTGTCTTTAGTATACTGTAGGTAGTTTAGATCAGATTGTTAGATTAGATGCAATCTTACTTTACTGCTGGAGTGATCAAACAGTCTACAACATTATTGCTGAGAATTTAGTACTACATAGCAATGCATGTGCAACCAGTCTGTTGACTTGCGTATACTATTTCATACTGTGACATTGTCTTTTTTAAATTGACTGGTAATCGATTCTTGGCTGGTAATATGGGACCCTGTGCACATTGCTTTGTCTGATCATGCATGCCAAGTTAGGGTCATTAAGTGAGGTGTCATGAGAGACTCTGCAAAGCAATGTCATGTGGTGCAGGGGTGGATCCAGTATTTTTAAAGAAGGGGTTATGTTCAGTTGGATCATGAATGACCACATGAGATCTATTGTGGTTTGTGTTAGCTTGTGAGTGATCATACGAGATATATTTATGTTTCATTTATTGCAGAAAGTAGGTAAGAACTGAAAATAATGACATTAACATGAACTTGGAAAGCATTACTATACAACTACTATGATAATTTATTAGTGTGAGCGTTTGGGAGATTCTTAGTTTTACAATTACTGATGACTCATTGATCCGTATTCTGTAGAATTGCTGACTTCTTCTAAGTTTGCCCCTGCTGTGCATGATGCAACTGTGCATAAAAGTAAACATCTCTTTTGCATAATGCAACTGTGCATAAAGGTAAACATCAGTTTTTTGATCAGTGTATTTGTCAGCTTTCTAGAACAGTGTTGGGTTTCTTACTTTTTTTAAAGTCACATATTTCTGTACATCTGTTGTGTAGATTTTCCTCTTGGTGACATTTCAGCTTGTACTTGGTTTACGGTGACCAATTTTTGTCATAATTTTATATTTTATTACAGAAATACTATTTCTCCTTTGAAAATTGGTAATAAGGAAGTTTGCTCAAGTGCGCGAAAGCAGCTAATGGGGTCATGTCGCTTGCCATATTCTCAAGTTGATGGCCAGGTTGTTTATCAACCTCATGAAACAAGGCACATTGTTGTAGCTCATAACTGCCAGGTTTAGTAGTAATGCTCTGTTGCTGTGTGATTGTGGATTATGCTAGAGGTATATACTATATTTTTGTTACAGTTCTTTGAGGTGGATTTGTTTGAGGTAGGCAGTAACACATTGCTCAGCCCTCCTCAAATCTATAAGCAGTTAGAAGAAGTGATCAAGATGTCACCAGACAGTGCAAGACCTCCTGTCAGTGAGAGAGTTGGATTGTTAACTACAGATGATAGAGACACCTGGACAGAAGCAAGACAGAGACTAACTGCTGGTATGGATCCAATATTTTGTTATTGATTTGCTTGTGCTAGCTAGATTGACATTATTAGGTACAAAAATTGACTTTTATGGCACAACAAACGTATTCACCAAATTTTAACTGGGTATTACAAGCATAATTTGAAGATATTATTCTAGACGCTATATATACTCTCTACAGTCTTGATGAAGAGTCATTTCAGAAAGCACACATAACTTGCTGTCATTGAATGTCTTAATTATTATATAATATTATCTATTTTATGTTAAAATGGTGAGCTTGGTAAGATGTGCCACAATTGCAGCAATTGAACTGCTGCAGTAGATGGTCAGAGTTGACATTTGGCAAATAGATGGTCTTCATTAATTAAAGCATTTGAAGGGGTGATTGTGGAAACTGTGCTGATCTACTGGCATGCTTACGAGGAGTTTTTAAAAATGATTGAACAACTCAGTCGTATTAAACCCATTATTGTTCTTGAACTTGTATCAACAATGTGGCAGGGCTCATGTTTATATATGAGTAAATTTTGGTGATCCGTAGAGAGCAACTTATATAGTCTTTTCTAGTTATTTTATGATGCATTTTGCTCGTTAAGACAAAAGTTAAGGATCAATGGTTACAGCTAGCAACCTCAATTGCGAAATCTAGTACACCTCTTGTTTGGCCACTTTGCAAGGGATTGAATGATAGTTGAGCATTTGGAATGAACACCTTGTGACTTAGTGAAGGATGTAAGATTTGCCAGGGCATTGGCCATACCGTATTTCCACGCATTTAGCTGCATGCGGTTTAAGGCGGGGATTACTAGGGTGCCGGTATACCCCGAGGTATACCAGCATGTCGGAGAAAGAGAGGTGATTTGACCAACCTCCCAATAGACTGGACCCATAGATCTATGCTGCATTCGTTCTTAGATATTGATTGAACTAACATAAATAAACACTACGTTGTATTCTTTTTATCTAGATGTAGTATATGATCAACTCTATAATGTCTAATTTCCCTGTCTTCATCCTTCTCTTCTTCATCGTTTTCCTCTCTTCCTAATCTGTCAACCCTGTGTATTCTTCTCCTTGTTCAAACCTAATCCTGTACGCACTGACGAGACACTCCACATTCCCTGGCGAAACTTTCGTTTTGTTTCCACCGAACTCGTCGTACGTTCGTAGTACTCCTAGCTTTTTTATTTTGCATGATCTTCTGCCACACTGTGAAGATCCATTCTCGATACCTTCTGGCTGTGCTACTATTCTTTTTTCAGGGGAAGGTACATTCTCTAGGTCAACGAATTGAATGACAGTTCGTGTGTACAGTAGAATTACCTTGCATGTGTAGTTGCTCCTTTGCCATTACTGGGACTTCCTCGCACTATACCGGCATGCTGGTATCGTTACCAGAGTTCGACAAGCAAGTTTTTGGTAATCCCCACTTATACCGGCATGCAGCTAAATGCGCGGAAGTATGGTATCAGTTCAAATGAAGTTTGACCAGTCATTTGCTAGTTATTGACTGGTTATGAATGAATGAATGATGACTGATTTTCTTTTGCACCAAAAGGTACAGTTTCCTCTTGGGGCAAACATAAAAACAACTAAGACATAAGACAGCTAACAGACTACAAACCAGCTACAACAGACAGCACACAACTACAATATATCTAGACTATTCCTGCATGCAACTTTTTATCTATGGTTAATATAAATAGACCTCTCACTAAAGAATTAACTGACTGTCCTGCTCTTTGTAAATATTTAAGCTTCATGTCCTTAGCCCTTGTCATAGCTTCTTGGAAACCATCCTTCAGTCGATCATGAATGGATTCATACTTCCTCATCCTAAGCCTGCATCTGAAATCCTTTCGAATTGCTTGATTAACCATGTATGATACATCAGCTTTGTCATAATTCCAAAGATGAGAGCCAAATGAGAGTACCGGAAAAAATTTCATGTCCATAATTTTTAACCATACTTTGTCAGATCTACACACCACCAATTTGTCCCAGAACCGCATTCACCGCTCCAAAGAATTTCTAAAAATTCTGGCCTCCACCATATGTCGAGGTTGTAGAAATGAATCCATACTTACACCTAAATGCGATATGTTTGATTTGAATGGAAGAATGCAACCATCAAATGCCAACTGGGGATCAAAAACTGAGATCCTCCAATTCCTGACGAACAAAGTTACAAAGTTTTTCTTGCTGTTGAACAGTAATCCCTTCTCAGTTGCAAATGACGTACATATGTCAAGCAGCCTTTCTGTGTCCCATCACAGTAGGGGAAATCAAGTTACACCATCAGCATAAGCCAGGCAGCCAACAAATGCAGGACCCACCCTAGCACCATATTCACAATTCTTTAGCCTTATCAGTAAATCCTTAATATACATATTAAAGAAGGATGGAGAAAGAACACTTCCTTGTCGGACATCGTTACCAACAGTAAACTTGTCTTACAGTTGGGTTTTCCACTTGACTTGCATGGTCTGCTTCTTGTACCATACTGACAATGCTGAGGATTTTTGTGGAAAATGTTGTAAGCATCTAGAACTAGAAACAGTGTTGTCTATTGACCTCTACTGTGTCAAGTAATGCATTTTCTCATGTTCACACAGCTTTGTTTACAGTACGATGCTGACGATGTTTGTGAAGCTAGCCAGGATGCTGGTGAGGATGCTAGTGACGATGCTCAAGCAAACGTCATATTGTAGACACTCACACGTTGCATCACGAGCATCGTCAGTGTTATCGACGTTAGAGTTGATTCAAGTTCAACTCTAGCGTCCAAACCGGAAGTGCTCTACCGTCTACTGGAAGCATGTTCCTTTGTCAACAAATCAGGGATCGAAGAAAACCCTTGGAAAACGTATCAGAAGAAACCAGGCTCCCAGCAGCAGGCTGCAAAAAAATGTGGAAGCGTCTCCACGACAGCTTGGTGCGGGATGAAATGAAAACCAAAGCACAAAACTTTTGTATTCATGGTATATGATTATGATGAGCATGCGTGTACTGGCTTGTCGCTGATGCTCATCGAATGATATTGTAAATGGTACAGCATCAGCGTTAGCATTTTGACACCTACTCAGCATTCTCACAAGCATAGTCAGTGTCATATTGTAAACCAGGCTTTAGATTTACAGAATTTAGCTTCTGTGGCTCTGGAAGCTCTTTTGTTCTCATGCTTGCATTTCACATAGCTGGCAGTGTAGCATGCACTTAGGTTTGTGAAGTGGATACAGAAAGCAACTCACAGGGCACTAAACTCATGTGTATCTGCTATTATTTTAGCTAAGGCCAGTCCAGTTTTGAGCTTGACCAAAATAGAAACAAATTTAATGTGTGCATGTGCAATGACATTATGCTTGCTGTAAAATGATTTGATACATACATTATACAAATAGGTATTGATGACTCCACAAATGTTAACAGTGCATGAGGTCCCTCAACCGTTTCCACATTTTGATCGGTGTCAGCATCATTTGTTCTGGCGTCCATTTCATTATCTTATGCAGGTTTATAGGCAGTGCAGTGAGAACTGCGCATGCTTAGAATGTCATGCGATTATTACTGTTTAAGTTGATTTGGTCGGTTGGTCCAGTTTTCATGTCCAAATATCCGAGCATCAAGCATAACCTGATTGATACGAAAATTCATTTGCAGTGGCTCTATCATTTATGCATCATGTGTCACAACAGTGCCTGCATGGCAACAACTAATAAGAAAGAAAAACAAGCTGAGTATGCTTGACTAGATGTCTGATCAAGGCTTTGCATTAATGCTGAAACACTTAATGGTATTTAAAATGGTATATTGCTTCTACAGTTGCTTCACGATAAGCTGGTCTATAGCAAGAACCTTTCAGCAAATTGCCAGTCTACCAGTGGTTTGATTTATCTGGGTCTTGGTAAGTTAAGTGCGTTTATTGAGTCAAACATTAGGTGTGTGCGGTATTTGAGGAGAGAGGAAAACTCTGAAGAGAAAATCTCGATCTTCAGCAGTGATCGAGGACCAATCTTGAGCACATAAAAGTATGAAGACCAAATGCCATAAAGGTGGAATTTGAATCCATGCTCGTAGTAGTGCCATGCTAGCAACAATTCCTATCCCACTAGACCAAAAACTACTATGCAATGCATGGTCAGCATTTTGACGATGATCATCTGTATATCTTTAATTAACTGTGATTTGTCAATTATAAGAGAGTTGTATGGCACATGCAGTTACTGTCTTAAATAATAGTAAATGCACCTTTTAGAATATTTGTATGTGATGCTTGAACAATCTGTTTAGTTAAAAGCAATTTAGGTTAGAAATGTTTTAAGTAAATGTACAAATTATGTTATTTATCATAGAAAGTGTTAATGTCAAATCTCTTGAGAGTATTCAGCGTGCTGTTGCCTTAATTTGTCTTGACCAAGCCAACCCTGATGTCAATGCTGCACAGAACAACAAAGCATTTAACAATGATCAGTTGTCCATTGTATGTTCACGGGGTCTTCATGGTAATGGAGTGGCCAGGAATACAGGAAACAGATGGTACGACAAGACTATGCAGGTCTGACACATTGATGTTTAAGGATGTGTTAGATGATTTATTGTTGTATTGTATGACAGTTATATTTTGGCAGTGATGGCGGTTGTGGTACGGTGTTGGAGCACTCATTTAGTGATGGCCTTCCTTGCATTGCTTTGGTGGACACTTTGTTGGACTACTGGTAGGATTGTTTTATATCTTAAGTAGCTCTTGGTTGAGATAGTGCATTAAAACTGTTGCCTGTTGTTAGCAGTTGTCCAGGTAACCATTTGCAAATTGGTATATTATTACTCTGCTGTGAGCTGGAGTTTCACGTGTCTATTTATGTAGGATTAGTTGGGCAGGTTTTAATTATGTTACAAATGTGTACCAGGATGTGGATTTTTACACATCATTTGTGAACATTATGTAATGTTTTCTTGTCTAATAGTCAGTCTTGATGATTTGAAAATGAATTTATTGAGAATAATCAAAGTTTATTGAATTGTACTTTGATCTATATATTGACTAGTTATTCAATGTCAGCTGTGGCTGTTACAGTTTCTTTAATCATGATATTACAATTCTGATTGACTTGCATTGCAACAGTGATGCTAATGTAGGATGCAGTGACAACATGCTGTTCTTTATACTCATACCCACTCCTCTTCTTGCACGTCATATATGCACGTGCTTGAATTTGTGCTAGCAGTACTCTTTTGCGAGAAGAGTTAAGTCTAGCTGTTCTCGTTGTGATGTTTTTTGTTCCTGTGTATGTAGTGGTATTTAGAGGTCAAGAATTCCATTAGAAACTTAGAGGCGTGCCAAAATCGTGATTTGGTGGAGCCGTGAATGTACAGGGTATTTGTATGCCTCAATGGTGTTGACTAAGCTACTGATTGCTCAATATCTTCTTCTAATGTACTGATTGTATGTCATTAGTTGTGTTAATTGATATATCTTTAGTGTGAAAATCCTATTAGCAAGTTATCTGGTGGAATTAGGGTGTACTAGCTCACTGGCATGTTTTCCGCACGGGCAGATTAGATTATTGATTGTTAGTTAATAGTTTATCATTGTATGCATTCATGAAGTATATCTCATTCACAGAATTAGCAGCCACAGATAGAATTCTTATAAAGTTAATTAATTTAACGTTGTATTCAAATTTATGTTGTGTCAGTATTCCATTCTGCCAATTTATCATTAAGTTTATATCCCGTTCAGTGATATCCCGTTCTGAGATCGATTATCTCGAAGTAGAATATATGTCGTTACCCGTTCTTTGCCCGTGCTGATTGCATTATTGATTGTTAGTTAATATCCCGTTTATCAGTTCAAAACTCATTAGTGTGACCTGTTCCACTTGAGAAGAAAATGACATTCCATTCTTTGCACGGGCTGATTGGATTATTGATTGTTAGTTTACATCTCGTTGAAGACAAATGAACATGCAACCGAGAGTCCGGTTTCAAAAATCTTGTTACAGAAAAATATCTTGCCTTTGTTGATGTCGTCCACAATAAATGACACGCTCTGTGCGTATGGTCCAAGGTCAGGAATGGGCAGTTTAAGTTCGGTGGAGATCCGATTTGCCGTTCCAGAGATATTAGCGCACAGAGTGGAGACGGGTTTGGTCTGCAGGAAATGGCGTCGTGCCGGGAGAAGTTCGGTAGATGAAAACAGCTTCACTTTTGACCTGTGTTGTTTCAGCGTGCACGAGCCGAATTTGGTGGAGATCGGACACTGGGCGGCGGAGATACGGGTGGCCACACATACAGCCATGCAGACAAACACCTCTCCTTTATATATAGAGATAGAGATGCTATCCAGTTACTCATACAGTATTAAGATTGTGACCTCTCAAACTTTAGTTAAAGCTACAGAATAACAGCACTGCGATTTGTGTAACCGACCCAAATGTGAAATGAATTACAGACCTGCAAGATGTTTTACAGTATAGGAGGTCAGCAGTGTCAACTTTTTCAAAGCAGATCAACTAATATATATTTTGGATCAATACTGTTTTGATGAGCAGACCAATAATTGTTTGGTACTGTCAGTTACTTATTTAATTTTGCCTTATGCACTTACACTGTACGTTCAATACCTAGCTAAACTTTGTAGACAGAGCAATTAATGCTTTCTTGTGCCACATTCCACAAATACTATTCCCTCAAGAAGTTTCCTATACATAAATCTATGTATCAACTTACTGCTGCAAGGTATTGCTGAACACAGTCTTATATGCTATTTGGACTGGCCTTTGGTTAGCGGTACCAGAGCAACATCTACTTATTCTAATTGGGAAATTAAAGCATACTTATGTAACTTTCTGCATAATGAATCTGACTGACTAGTTTATCCATGACCAGCATATTAGTGCATGGTAGGGAGATGATGTCCAGTTTATTTGAGCATGGTCCAATAAACGTAGGTATTGGTTGCCTACATTGCATTAACTGATTCATTGCATGTTTTTATTGCATATTTTATTTGGCCATCTTTGAGCTGTGGACAAGGTGTTCTCTTGGGGTTTGGTTGGTAAAGTGTTATGTCTGGTCATTGTAGGTTTATCTTGACGGCCCTATATTGACTGGTCAATATATAAATCATATGTACCAGTTGTGTTGGTATGCTGAGCGGTCAGTATGAAGAAACAACATTCTAGCAATGGCCTAATACACATGCAAACGTCAAACAAATGGACTTAACCAGTATGGAGCCATATTCCCTGCTTTCTGAAGTTGATAATTGCGATGGAATTACAGCATTGTGAATATTGTGCTTTATGGGCACTGCAAAATTTATAGTTTGGTAGTTAATTGAGCTATGTACAATGTCTTATTGTGGTTTGTGGCCGTTCTGTAAATGTCTTAACAAGTGTTGTTGTTTACTTCAGTAACAACAGTTCAGAGGCAAGATCATGGAAACCTGAAGATGCTGAAGGTGTTATTGCCTCTCGACCCAGGCAACTCATTTGGAACTTATCTGAACAGAGCAAACTGGACATTCTTAAATCAGCTGAAAAGATAGACAAGTTGCTTGTGTATTTTAATATTGTCATTGACAAAGTTTCCAGTCACTTCGTTTTTAGATTAGTTGATGACACAGATTTATGCGTTTTTGTATTCAAACATTTTGGGAAGAACTTTATCAAGACAATTAAGCAAAGTCCAGATGCATATATTCAAGTTTGTATTCAGCTTGCATATTATCGGTATGTGGCAATACTTTGTATTGGATATTGACAGTATTTCTTTTCAGTCTTCTTGGATTAGATTGTATCATGAAGCTGTCCCATCGTATGAAAGTGCATCTACCAGCCAGTTTCAATTTGGTCGCACAGATACCATACGGGCTGCCACACCTGAATCTTTGTTATTTACACTCAATATGGACAGAAATGAAATATCTGTAAGAGCATTATTACATGCAGCATTTAATATAACTTTGTTTTCCTCTGATGTTACAGAATGAGGAGAAAATTGCATTGTTTAAGGATGCTATTGCTGCACATGTGAAATATACTAGAGAAGTAAGGTTCTATAAAGTGGTAAACTCTGTTATATGCACTGTAGTGCTGGAGGGTATACAGGCATAATTTTGGAAGGCAGGTTGGCAGCTGGAATTAGAACAATAAACTTGCTAGAAATACAGTGTAAAGATAGCCTGAATGCCTCCCCTCCCTCCCTCCCTCCCTCCCTCCCTCCCTCCCTCCCTCCCTCCCTCCCTCCCTCCCTCCCTCCCTCCCTCCCTCCCTCCCTCCCTCCCTCCCTCCCTCCCTCCCTCCCTCCCTCCCTCCCTCCCTCCCTCCCTCCCTCCCTCCCTCCCTCCCTCCCTCCCTCCCTCCCTCCCTGCCTCCCTCCCTCCCTCCCTGCCTCCCTCCCTCCCTCCCTGTCTCCCTCCCTCCCTGCCTGCCTGCCTCCCTGCCTGCCTCCCTGTCTTCCTCCCTGCCTCCCTCCCTGCCTGCCTCCCTCCCTGCCTCCCTGTCTTCCTCCCTGCCTCCCTCCCTGCCTGCCTCCCTCCCTGCCTCCCTCCCTGCCTCCCTCCCGCCCTCCCTCCCTGCCTCCCTCCCGCCCTCCCTCCCTCCCTCCCTCCCTCCCTGCCTGCCTGCCTCCCTCCCTCCCTGCCTCCCTTCCTGCCTGCCTCCCTCCCTCCCTCCCTGTCTCCCTCCCTGCCTCCCTTCCTGCCTGCCTCCCTCCCTCCCTCCCTCCCTCCCTCTCAGAAAAAAGTAATGCGACAGCGTCACCTATGTTTAAACTGGGTACATGACAGGCGTAGATATTGTAGGAAGGTGCCAACACACACGATGTCCAATAGGTCCACAGCTTGTTGGCCCTAGCAACTGTAGACTTCAAAAGCTAAAGGACAAAACAGATGCCCAAGCAAAAGTTGACTTTGCCAAATATTATTTGCTCTTTTTAGATCTTCTTTTGACTTGGTGGCATATTCTGCCTTGGTGTGAGCATGAGAAGAGCACGAGAAATAGTTGATTTTGTCTAAGGATGAGTCATGACCATGTTTAGCAGAAGCTTCTTTTGTCCTTGAATTTGTATACAGCTATATCTAGTTTATGTTTATTTTGAAATTGCTCTGTTAATTCTTTCCAACAAGACTAGTCCAATGACCTCAATATCTGGTAGAATACTTCTAGGACTGTCGTAGCGATGAATGGGACTACCACCTGTACATTTTAATGCATAATATCCTTTGATGTCGTTTGAGGCTTAACACTCTTGTACACAAGTGTTGAGTTTGGATAGTGCTGGTATACCGTATTTCCGCACATTTAGCTTCTTGGCACTTATTAGAACATCTTGTGTAGCTTGCATCCAACTGTGGATTGAAAACAATGGCAAATGCTTACATGCTGTAAAGTAGCTGCTTTAACAAGGTTGGAAAAACTCTTCCCAAGACGTGTGAGATTGTCAGCACACTATAATGTCTCAAGAGAAGTGTTGCAGATTGTGAGTGGTCAAAGAGAGCTAAAATACTGAGAAGGTTCTCCCCATCTTTTGCTATCTGCAGTCGCTCTCTCTCTCTCTCTCTCTCTCTCTCTCTCTCTCTCTCTCTCTCTCTCTCTCTCTCTCTCCGCTAGTGGAACACTTGCCTGTGTAGATGTGTTTTGTAAGCACTGGTGCGTATGTAATAGTTCTTGCACGCATTAATTAAATTAATACAGATGTAGGGTATGTGAGGTAGAAAATCAAATACTGGTATGTATTTAAATACAAGATGTTTCATTTCTGCTTTCATTGCTGCTTGATTGCATACTTAGGCAGTGGCAGGCCAAGCAATAGATAGGCATCTTCTTGGACTAAAGCTGTCAGCTCAAGAGGCAGGTCTTCCTATGCCCAGTTTGTTTACAGATTCTTCATTTGGAAAAGTGTTCAGTTTCAAGATATCAACTAGCCAGGTCAGATTCATTCTTGTAGCTTATGATTACGCATATATGTCACATTTTTTGCATTGTTAATTGGTAGGTTCCATCAAAGTATGAACTGGTTTTGTGCTTTGGTCCTGTGGTATCTGATGGCTATGGAATCTGTTACAATCCACGAGAAGAGAGTATTCCCATTGCAATCTCCTCATTTCGAAGCTGCTCAACAACTGACAGCAGGAGAATGGTAGCCTCTCTGGAAAGGGCTCTACTTGATGTACATGGTTTGTTCAGCACAGTTATGAAGAGTAAATTATGAATTGATATCAGCTAATTGTTTGCATCTTTGCTTGTGGTTTTCAATCGGTCTTTGTCAGCTTTAGTTTCATTGAGTCGTGTGTACCATATACATGCATATTTCTCATTGATTCCTTTAATTGTTGAAATCTGACAGTGTCGTGTGTGTGTGTGCATGTGAGTGTGCGCATGTGTGTGTGGGTGTGTACGTGCATGTGTGTATGTGTGTGTGTGTGTGTGTGTGTGTGTGTGTGTGTGTGTGTGTGTGTGTGTGTGTGCGTGCATGCACGCATTTGTCCATATTATTGCGGACACCGTTAAATTGATGTACAGTACTAGTGGATGGCTCCAAGGTTCAAGGTGTGTGTGTGTGTGTGTGTGTGTGTGTGAGAGAGAGAGAGAGAGAGAGAGAGAGAGAGAGTGTGTGTGTGTGTGTGTGTGTGTGTGTGTGTGTGTGTGTGTGTGTGTGTGTGTGTGTGTGTGTGTGTGTGTGTGTGATGTGGCGTATCTGGCTCAATTGGTTAGAGAGTTGAATTTAGAGAATGGAAACATCCAGGACCTTTGGGTTGCACGTTCAAGTACCGGATGGGCACGGGTGTAATTCACTTAGGCTAGGAACTCACACACAATTGCCTCTCTTGACTCTGATCTCAGTATCTGGTCATTGACTGGAGGTGGACAGGACCGCTGGCTTGGCAGTAACATCATGCAGCAGATGGGTACGTGTGAGCCTTGGTGTCCAGTCCCAAAGCTGCACCATAGTCAGTGCCTCTGTATGACTCTGGCCAGGCTCCAGGTGGATTGTCAGTGCTGGCCTATGGAGGCCCTGTCTCGTAGAGGTGACCTATTGGTTGACGTCGAATGATGTGAAGGGCTTAACATTTGTCCATTGTGTGTGTGTGTGTGTGTGTGTGTGTGTGTGTGTGTGTGTGTGTGTGTGTGTGTGCATGGCAAGATTTGCAAGGTTTAGACGTACACAAACATACACCAAGTTGACAAGTGAATCCAGGAGATTAATGAAATGTGTCAATTATAGCTGCCTGTCATATCAGTTAGGGTTATATGTATATACTTTTATTGTTATAAGTCCCAAGAAGGACCAACACCGTCATATATAGCTAATCTAAATAAAATCGTTCTAGCGTTGTACAACCATAATTTACAAGAGAGTTGTTGAAGCAAATTGCACATAGACTGACTAAGAGTAGCTTGTTATGAAAACATGTTCTTGTGACAATAGTCTTCAGAACTGTAGACTGTTTGGTGACCAAAGACCCAATGTCTCCACCACAATAGGATAGAAAATGCCTTCTGTAATTGAGACCATGCTTTGATGCCGTTGATCTGTCTCCAACTCTCCTGCATCTGCTGCTTCCCCTGCACACAAGTGGCTGCTTGATAAGGAAAGGTGGTCGTAATGAGTTCCTAACAGTGAGATCAAAGTAGGTTGGCAAACCTCGCTCAAAGTCGGGGTGGAAAATATTTCCTGGTCTTGCTTTGCTTGTGCTATAGCATCTCATCTCTCTGTGACAGGATGTAGGCGGGAAGGGTCTGGCTATGAGACTATTGTGGTGCTTCGTTCTCAATTCTGTGCCTGATTTCATTCAAGTGGGTGATCACCATAATTGTCTATAATTATGCCACAAGCACAGCGTTTGGCATCAGAAGGGGAAGGAAAGATAGAAATACCCAGCCAGAAAATTATGCAATTCTAAACTCTTTGCAAGGCATGGCGGAAGCCGAGGTTTTGATTGGGAATTTGCCTGCAGCCATTCTCCAAGTGTGTTGAGCCATAATAGTATTTATTCTAATACACACACACACACACACACACACACACACACACACACACACACACACACACACACACACACACACACGCCTAGTCCATTAGCTAGGTCATAGAGATCTACACAGCTAGCAACATAAACAATAATTGCAAAGTCAAATATGCAGGAACAGTATATGAAGGTAGTTGGTGACAGTAAGTTGACGATGAAGATAGAAGATAGAAGACAGTAAATACAGAATGCACATGACAACCACCAAATCCTCCAGTTGACAGAAAAGACTCCAAGGACCGGCATAGCTCGAAGCACGTAAGGGTAATTGCACGAATTGAAGGAAGGCTTCACCGATGAACCGAGGCAAATACAAGCAGAGGGAAGGCTAAGGAGAAGATACAATACAGCAAAAACAGAAGTTACATGAGAAACATCACATCTCCCAGTTGACAGATAGGACTCCAAAGGCCGGCATAGCACGAAGCAGGTAAGGGAAATTGCACGAATCCATGAAGACTTCACTAAAGCTTAGACAAGCAGAAGTAAGTTGAAGATGAAAATAGACAGCAAATACAGAAGGTACATGAAAACTACCACATCCTGCAGTTGACAGAAAGAACTACAAAGACCGGCATAGCACGAATCACGTAGGGGTAATTGCACGAATCCATGAAGGCTTCACTGACGAACTGAGGCAAAGACAAGCAGAGGGAAGGTGAAGAAGAAGATACAATACATGCACAGCAAAAACAGAAGTTACATGACAAACACCACATCCCCCAGTTGACAGAAAGGACTCCAAAGACCGGCATAGCACGAAGCATGTAAGGGAAATTGCACGAATCCATGAAATCCTCACCAACGAACAAGAAGAGAAGGAGACGACAAAGCAACGAGAAGATTTTGAACACCAACCACCTTGTCAAAATCAATGCTAATTGGAAGGTGGGAAACTGCAAACAACTCCACTCCTTTCAGTAGACACAAACAAACGCCCAAAACAAAGCAAAACAACGTTTGGTCCCAAAAGGGGACCCACCACATCCAATGAGACCGACGTACAAGACGAAGGCTGCAATAGCAGTCCACGTCGACTTGGGACTCCTCATTCTCCTGTTCTTCTTGCCTTGCGCAGTCAAACAGCAACAAAAATGACAAGACGTCGACATTCACCATAGAACATCAGGGACATTATATATATATATATATATATATATATATATATATATATATATATATATATATATATATATATATATATATATATATATATCATCTATGTATACCCCAACTACCCAAAACATCCCACCCCAACCCTAATTACTACATAGGTAAATCCCAAAAAGAGTCATTGTGAGAATGTAATTGCAAAGTCATGTACTAGCGTTATATTCCAAAGTATGCCAGACAGTTGTTGCATTAGGGTATTGAAAGCTTGCGAAAGTGATGTTGTGTTGCATGAGGTGGTCTTGGATGCTATAGTCTTGAGTGTCTTCAGACTTGAGGGAATCCAGTAGCCTAATGTCTCCACTACTAAGGGGAAGAATAGACCTCCAGAAGAAATGTCTTCTTCATGGCGCTTATCCTTTTCCGCTTCGCTAGCTAGTGCTGCAGTTCCAGCACTTATTGCAGATGTTACAACATAGCGGGGATGTCAAGAATTCTTTACAGTTACATCAAAGAAGGCTGGTTTCCCATTTATAAAGTCTGGATGGTAAATATCGCCTGGGCTATGGGAGGAGTCTTGTCCGCCAGTTGTTTGTTCCTTTTTAACGTGGCTGTTGTCTGTTAGGAGCGCATGCCTTAAGATGTCTCTAAGACTATCATGCCGTTTCGTGCGTGCATATATATATATATATATATATATATATATATATATATATATATATATATATATATATATATGTCTTTATAACTGTCTTATGGATGGAACACTGCAGATAAACACCAATACAAGAACAATGGCTCATGACTCAAGCATTCCGACCAAGAGCTTACAATTGAGTCATGAGCCCAAACGGGACCTCCTTCGTGTTTACATGTCATGAGATCATACCCAAAAGAGTCAAAGTGTGTCCCACAGTCGCACTTATCTTGCATTTCCTGAAAATGAAGGTGAAGCCCTAAACGTAAACAAGCTGCTAGGCGAAATTCGCCGGGTTTTAGTGCAAGCTCGTTTGACGTTGGGATTGCTTGTAAGAAGGCACCAGCTCCCTTTCCACTGACTGATCTAAGTCTGGCTGAAACTTCATGTGAGTTTTCTTTTCCTAACAGAAGATTGTAATCATGATCAGCCATTGTGCACGTGAAACTATGTTGTAACTTTTCCGGTTCTTCAAGAATTTGACTTAGAGATTTTTCACTTAATAAGGATTTCTCTGGCATTTGTTCTTGTATAGTAGCCCACGCTAGTGACAGATGGTGAGAGAGAGATCCTTCAAAAGACTGTCTTTTGAACAAGTTGTCAATCAACTCATGAGAGTTCAACCGCAAAGACAGTTCCCGGGACGTGTGAGCCCAAGCAGCTAGGAATGCCATGGGAGCGACTGATTGCATCCTGGAGAGACCAAACCCTCCATGTCTAATAGGCAAGCAACTCTGGAACCATGAATCAGGGTCTGATACATCTAAGCCTATGACTGAAGAAAAAGTTTGATATGTCTGGTCATCATGTATCAAAGCAGCTTTATTGAGTTGTTCCGGTATGACAGTTCTACTCAAATGGTTGAGACTAGGAACGTGACAGTGCCTGAGTGGCAGTAAAGAACTCTGTGGATCGTCCAAGAAAAGAGAAGAAATAAAAAATGCTAAATATGACGAGATTCTTCCAGGAGGTAGTGCACCAAAATGCATACCTGTAGTGTTTGAGCACTTTGGCACCTGGGGAGTTTCCGCTGAGCGTCTGCGGAACACTTTATCGCTCAAGTCCAAAGATAAAGAAGGAAAGAACAACTCTGCTGACTTCAAGACCTACTGGAGACGTCGGTTTTCCGTTACACTGCAGAAACTAAATGCTCGTGTGATGATGAAAAACTGAACATTGTTCAAGGTGGTTCCATTTTTGATGATGAACTCAGGCGTGTCCAGGCACGCCCACATTAGTTTCTTTTGTTAGAGTTTAGGTTTGAGTTTAGTTGACATTTTATGTAGTTTGCCGTATCTCTCGAATGTCATTGTACTAGAGAATTGGATATATCTAATAAATAGTCTATCTATCTATCTATCTATGGAAGGTCCTTTATTGTAATATACCGAACGATACAGTACAATAAGCGTCTACAGGACTGGTAGCACTATAACAGAAGTAGAGTTCTGGAGTGCTATGTAGAGGTCCAGTCGAAGACTATACATCACAAATGATTAAAAGCAGAAATTACAACAACAAAAAAACACTTTTAAGTTAAGAGATGTTGTCTCTTCTTGCCAACCAGCATCGAAAAGAGTCTTTCAGGGTGGAATGAATGACAGCTTGAAACAGATCGTCCAAGTCGCGTTGAAGAGGCTTGCACAACATGCAGACTGCTCGTCGAGTTTCAGGAAAAATCAATCCTCTCGACCCAACCAAGAGATGCAAAAGCTCCGTCTTATACTGATGGTTAGCATCTTTGACAAGTTGAGCATAGCGGCGTTCTTTCCGGGCCTTCGTTTCTTCCACGACTGTTTCGAATGGGACCGACAGCTCAAGCATCCAGGCCTTTTTGAGGACGGCATTCCAAACAACAATGTCTGGACGAAGGCAGGTACAGGTTATATCGACAGGAAAATTGTATACTGATTCTGGTAGGTCGGCTACTATGGAAAACTGTTGACTAAGATGACGTTTTAGAAAGTCCACAAATAGTCTCAGCGTATTGTCGTGTCTCTGTTTGTACAAACCTCGATCAAGTAGACTGGGACATGCATTTAGCACGTGGCACAGCGATTGGGGTTGGTGACAGAGAGGACATTGATTGCACGAAATTTTCTTCCACAACTGTAAGTTGGTTACTGATGGGAGGGTGTCCTGGAGCCCATTTATTGCCCATTTGAACAAGTCATCGGGTAGAGATTTTAGGGACAAGGCAAAGTGCTCAGCTTCCACGTCCTTGAATCGAGCCGCTTGACCTTGTACAGACAGGGAGGTAAGATGTGACAAATGACGATTATTTGATGATTCCGTAATCGTCTTTTTGATGTTCTTTATTTTTGATTGCAGGCACCCAGGCGAAGTATCAAGAGTTGCCAAGAAACTGCCGGCACTAAATCTGGTTGATGACAACTCAGTCTCTCTTGAAATCTTTATAGTTGCCAGGGCTCTCAAGCATTCGTCATTTGATTTAGTAAATCGAAGCAGGTTGCAAGACTGTAGTCTCTTGAAAGAATCTGACGGTTGGCCAAGTTGGAGGCCGCCGTTCTTGGTGTTAAGGAAAAGGCGAGAGACAGCTGCTGAATGAGCAAGACCGACCCATTTTTTTAAGAATTTCGTGACTACACTGTCCAATGATTGCTCGATCCATGACAAAGGAATAGATGCAATGCTCAGTAACCATGAAAGCCGCGGTAGCACCGCTCTCTTATAGAGAAGACATTTATTCATTCGGGAAACGGCTGTTTGATCGACTTTATTCAATAAATTCTTAGTAGTCTCCAGAAGCTCTCTTGAAATGTCGGCATGAGACAGATCAGACGCAATTGGAAGACCCAAGTACTTGTAGCTTTTCTTGTGTGACAAGAATGGAATCTTTTGCCCTTGTATAGAGATTTCCGGGTCAAAGACAGTTGGATGAATCAGCCTCCGACGTGAAAAAGTTGAACATTTTGCTGCATTGACTTCTAGGCCAGACCATTCGAGGAATTGGTCTGTTCGCTTGCACACAGCATTAATTTCATGTGGACCTCTTGTGACTACGACAGCGTCATCAGCAAAACTACACAAGAAAGAGTTTTGAGCCACTGACGAAAACTGATAGGCACAAGTTGGAGCGAGAGATTCTAAAGCATCAGTGTAAAGGTTGAAAACCATGTCAAAAATAGCCACTGACAGAGGATCCCCTTGAAATACACCGACCTCATAAGGAAAATTGGAAGTACACCAGTCATCTGTGCAAATGACTGCGCGAAGACCACAATATATATTGGAAATGAGATTTGTCACCATATCACCACAATTGTAATGGGACATTGCAAAGCGGATTAAATTATGATCAACACTTCCAAAAGCATTACGCAAGTCAATCCATAGAATGGTTTGAAGCCGCTGATTGGCTTTCGCATCTCTGATAGCCTCCACCAATTTGAACTGATGTTCTTGACACCCGCTGACGTGATTGATGAACCCCTTTTGGATCGATGTATCCAGATATCCATTAGATATGAGATGCTTAAACAGAGTGTCTTTGATGAATGACGTGAACACCTTCCCAACTACAGAAGTCAAAGCAATTGGTCGGAAGGTAGACGGGTCAGAAGGGATACTTTTTCCTGGTTTAGGAATTAACTTTATGACAGCACACTGCCATAGTCTTGGAACTCTGCATTGCTGAATGCACAGATTGTAGATGTGCAGGAGACCGACAGTCAAAGATGGACATCGTTTCAATAACTTGTAGCTAATTTGGTCAAGAGGACAAGGAGCCGAATCAGAACGAGCACACTTGATTTTATCATAGATGTCTTTTTCCGTGATGACAAGATCACCCATTGGAAAGGATGGAGCATCTCTGTGCTTCAGCCACTCTGGGTAGTCAAAGCAATTTCTTGGTGACGAAGCAGAGTAAGCGGAACGAAAATAATCATAGGCAGTTGTCTGAGTAAATGAAGGACTGACTTCATTTTGGTCGGAACGAAGGATTTGTTTAGCAAATTTCCAAAAATTTGACGAAATGTCCCTCTGCTGGAATTTTGATTGTCTTTGGAAATTTGCCTTCATCTGCAGCCGTTTCATTTTTTGAAGAGATCTCACAGATTTCCGCAGGGCGGCAACAAGAGATAACAAATCATCCTTGGACATGTTGAGGGTTTTCTTTGCACGACGCAGGGCCTTCTGAGCTAATCTGTTTTCTCGTTTTGCGACCCTTAAACGTTGAGCAAGGTTGGAAGCATGACGTTTTGTTCTTTTTCTTTGGCTTGCAGAAACGCCAAAGGTGTTGCTGAAATAGTTGAAAATCCCTTTCACTAAGACGTCATTTGCTTCATCTGGGTCGATGTACGAACATACCAAAGGCACAACTGATGAAGCAAAATAAATGTCAGCAGTGTTCCATTCATCATCACAAGTAGGAAGTTTAAGGCGTATCTATCTATCTATCTATCTATCTATCTATCTATATATATATATATATATATATATATATATATATATATATATATATATGTATGTATGTATGTATGTATGTATATACCGGAGAACCTAATAGCTCAATCTCTCTTGTGAGATGCTTGATTTGCATTGGTAACTCTGGGGAAAGACTGATCACCTGTTGGCCAGTATACCACTGTCCTCACATTTATCCAAGTTCAGATGAAGGCCAAACGTATGACCGTTTACAGCAAGAGACTGTAGTACTTTGGAGACTGATTCGTGTGTTCCAACAAAAGTGCCATCATCAAGGTACCAAAGTTGAAGTTCTGGACCAGAGTTTCCCCAAAATCGTCAAGAAATTGTGACACTACTAGTGAAAATAGTAGAGGACCTAGTGGATTCCCTTGCTGGACACCAGCAGTTGACAAATGCAGACATTTCCAAAACGAAGCTCTCCAGCTGTGGTATGACCACTGTACCCATGGAAATAATTCAGGAAATACTTGTTTAAGACGGGACAATAAGAGCAGACGACAACAAAAGCATTCTGGAAGTCTTCTTTCACACAACACAAGTCTTCTTTGTCATGATAAATAGATATATAAGACCTTAGACTTAGTGTATGAATTGCAGCTTCCATTCCACAATGTATGCCAACTCCAACTTGACCATATGGAAGATGACATTTGACTGAAAAACAGCAGAGATGACTAACTAACCGTTGAATGACGTCACCCACAGCTATTATATATATACATATATATGTATATATATTACACACACACACACACACACACACACACACACACACACACACACACACACACACACACACACACACACACACACACACACACACACACACACACACACACACACATATTGCATGGATTATTCAGTTCTTAAGATCAGAAAATACACATGGAATGTCAGCTATTCCTTCACCCAATATTAACATTAAAATTCCCAATATTGACGATGGCAAAACAAGTCGTTTGTCTAGTTGACTGTCACCACCTGGTTGAACAATGATGAGCTAGCAGTCACAATGAGCACGTGACAATTACGTACTTATCTGAAACTTCGTTTTGCACTTTCAAGATTGCTAGGTTCAGTCAAGAGCAGTATTGGTTACTACAAGTATGATTTTATGCAGCTGTACGTGCACCTGTACTCAAGTAATAGTGATGTAAATGACTTTTTGGTTTTGACTAATTGTTTTGTTTAGACTGTAATTTGCACTGTCTCTGTATTGTGTGGCACGTAAGAGTCAGTAGAGAACCTCATATGATAAACATGAAGTAAAGTCTTAATTAATTTTCATAGATAGATAGCAGAATTTCTTAAATTTGTTTGGCTCTGACAGAACGGTTCCTTGTTAACAATGATTGCCAGCAACGTAGCAAATTATGAGTTTATGTGTAATCACAAACTCCTTATTGCCAAACAAAATGTGTTGTGGTCAGACATCAGAGCTGCAATATTATGTTATAGAGGCATCTACTAGTGTATATGCCAGTATACATACCCTCTAGTGCAAAGTTTGCATTATTGCTGGATCCTCACCAGCCTGGCAAGCAAGGCTAGCAGTAAGATATCCCAGTGAATCTACATGGAAAACAAAGCATGTAAGTGATACACTGAAATAGATACATATTCAGCGTATACATGTATAATATTACGTCGTTCATATGACAATGTACGATATCTAATAGATGTCATATCCATCACATTACATTTGTGCTTGTTAATGAGTCCATATGACTACATTTTCAGTACAGTATCAACATTGTACAGTGTAATGCACCAAAATTCACTCATTTTAAAAGACTTGTGGCTGTCAAAATATGGCTCTGAAATCCTTCCAACTGCATTTAGTTCGTCTTCCGTTCTCGTAACCTAGAAATGCAGAAATTATTTGAAGACATGGTGAGTCTTTAAATGTGTCAGCCATTCTACCTGGACTCTTTTCTTATGGCCGTGTATTCAAACCACATGATGTCAGGAATTCTTGAACAGTCACGAATCATAAGAAATTCACTGATTTGCCTACCACAGAAATGACTGGCTACACTGTACACACAGTTATTTAAACATCCATTACCCACCATGATGCAATAATTGCAAACAGAGGTGTCATGTAGCGCTACATCAACATATTGACCAAATAGTTTGCATAAGTTCATGTTTCTTAAAAATGACTGGCAAACTTACATGTGTAATTACGAACCAGCTTGTACCAATCAATACACCAATGAGTAAGCCATACACAACTTGTGGTACAGTATGATATTGGAGGTACACTCTGAAAATGAGTTATCACATTCATTTCTACAGATTCAACCAACCACAACTCAAACTAGAAACAATGCATTTAAACAGACCGACTGCAAGCTACTAGAACTGCTGCTGAAGCAACAGTCAGCGAGAGGCAGCATTTCCATAACATCTGTTGCCAGCGATCCTGTGATATTATCCTAAAATATAAGTACATGTAGCATCATGTTCTATTTACGCAAACTGAGACAGAAATGATGATCATACCTAATGTAGATAAACAAGATAAAATAAACTGCAAAAAAGCCCATAAATTGAGCATGACTGGATGGCATTCCATACTCAGTGAACAACTTTTCAGCACCTACAGTATATCATAATAAATGTGTTAACATAGTCCTAATCAATATCGTATGGCTTCTACTCTTATAGGAAGACTGAACAATTAGACAAATGATACCTAACAAACTGATTCACAAATAATATACTTGTTCAGTCAACCAACATTTGAGAACCAGATTAGACGTTATTTCTGGTTTGCTTCCAAGAAAATCTCCTGTAAAACTACAGGGCAATATGACATGCAGCTAATGATTCTCAGTTCACACAATATTTGAAATATAGTTGGAACACCCATGTTGGTTCACATGCATCTTAAATTGATAGTCTCTGTATACACAAACCCAAATGACTCTGAAGTGGAATCGAAGGGTAACTAACTTTTCAGGTGTTAATTATAGACTTCAGGAAAGCAAAGCAGGTTCTAACTTAGAAATTTGCAATTATGTTGACTTACATTTCAATTATCATACTTCTTGGTGTTGTTTGTGATCATTGTCTGATTAATTATCTGATCAAATATAAGATTAAAATTTCAAACATGACTATTGACCTATAAAAAATGTCTGTGGTTTCATGTCGGAAGTTGGTCAAAAGAGACTAATATAATGCCATGTAATTGATAATTACGTCCATACTTCAATTTCTTGCCAAATTTGACAAGCAAAAGTGTTTACAGACATCTGATTAATGGCAAGTACCTTGTATTTACACATTTGTTGAAAATCCCAAGAGCCTTCACACATGCTTAATTAATATAAATGGTCGTGACATCATGACATTTAAAACATTAATTTTCTTAGTCCTAATGATGATATGTAAAAGGCTTGGTGCTGTAAAGATTTACAGTATTTCCCAATAGAATTTTCCAGCAGTTTTCATAGACACATCCCATCTCTGTAAACAAATTCAAAGAAGCTACAAT
The DNA here is from genome assembly GCF_963422355.1 of Corticium candelabrum. Taxonomy (NCBI): domain Eukaryota; kingdom Metazoa; phylum Porifera; class Homoscleromorpha; order Homosclerophorida; family Plakinidae; genus Corticium; species Corticium candelabrum. Next base: position 7,502,405 of record NC_085099.1, read on the forward strand.
GCATACGTAGATATCGATATTCTAGTGATTATGTATTCTACATACTATTCTTCATCTCTGGGGCAAACAGAAAATACAAATTCATCACATCTATTTTTATAAAATATTGCACACAATAATCACAATGAACCTCAAGACTACAGTGTTTTGAAGAGTAAACTTGATATTGTGTCAAATATGTAATACAACTTTGTCTAGAGTCCATATACTGTATTGTCGCACATAAAAGTAGACCTTGAATACAAGCCAATCTCAAATTAAGACTGAAAATCGAAGACCTCGTGCTGCATACAAGCTGGTCGCTTTAGAAGCCAAGCTTTCTTCAAGACTCACAGCATGATTACTCGTGCGGTCACGTGGATGTGAGCATGTGTGGGCGTGGGCAGCACACATGCAAGGTTTAATGACACCAACAATGATGATGAAGAAGCAGCTGACTCTTTTAAAGTGGCGTCTCATGGTAGTCATGTCTATATATCTCAACATATCTTGCTTTTCAAGTGGTATAGTTGACATGTCTAAACCTTAGCATGTTCAAATGGCATCTAAGTCTGCCTTTACTATAAGCCTGTCTTAAATTAGCCTGAGTTTCAATTTGGCTGATATCTGATTGTGTCTCTGATTACATCTCTGATTACATCTCTGATTACCGTATTGTCACAAATATAAGATGTCCTTATTTCTGTATAAGTCTATCGTGTTACACTGTACCTATATGACCAAAAAATTATAGTTAGTTTATTCCCCTTCCCCGAGGTGCCTACCTCTTGTCGGTCTTGACTCCTGCACAATGTGTTTCAATATGAAGTTGATTGCCTCATTCAACACCAAACCAAAGAAATAGGCCATCTAATACAAATATACAATACTAATACTTCATCAACTGCTAGGTTACTGTATGAGCATACTTCGATTGGGCTTTTCAAGAAAAGAATAACAAGAACGGAAAGACGCACAAATAGAACAGTAAATTGTTAAAATAGGGAAAGTGTCATCTATTGCGCATGTGCATAACGATGCAAGCAGCTGTTGCTTTAGTTGCAATAGCAGTATGCTGTTCCATGATGTTGACAAATAGGGGACATGCACCATAAAGGCAAATGAGTGAAAGCATTGCAGAATCACCCAACATTAACCCTCCTTCCACATTGTTTTGGGACTCGGCCACCAGTTCTTCACCACCTGCTAAGTTCTATTGGGTTCTCTGGACTGCAGTTTGCATACTGACTTTGCATGTCCTTTACAAGTTCGCGGTTTTCTTCCAAGACTTTATCATGTGATGCTATTTTCCAAACTTTAATCCTACCTTTTCAGGCTAGAAGGAGTGTCAAGCATTCCGGAAAGAGACATGTGTAGTATCCCAACTGAATAACCAAACCTGACTTTATAATCTTTTCTTTTCCGGAAAGGTTCCAATCAAATACTCAATAACTAAATTACAAAAAGGAACCAACTTATTGCTTAGCAAGCACAAGAAGAAATTTGAATTCTTGCACAGCAAGTTAATTATAAAAACACAGACACCTCTACAAACATCAAAATCTGATTTGCAATATTCAAAAGTTAGTTTTGAGAAAGACTAAGCAAAGCAGGTAAAATCTGTGCTATGGAACACCTAATAGGCTATTACAGCCGACTGCATATCTTGAGTATTGGACTTTAAGTTTGGTAGAGCATACAACATCATCGACCCAAATGATCCCATAGTGAGTGCTTGTAGGTATCAATTTTTGATATCAATAACATTTTGCTAAACTCCTCTTCTCTTCAGTTTGACTCCAGCTCTACCCAGCTGGCCCAGAACTTGTCTTGAGTTGATCATCATGCTGTTGCTTGGTTAATTCACCCATAATTAGGATGTCATCCAAGTAACAGCTAACTCCTACGAACCCAGCCAGAACTGTCCGTTTCTTTCTGCCTAATGCTAAGCACAGACTTGATACTGAATGATATGTACAGTAAAGTTGAACAATTCTTTGCTGGTGTTCACTGTTAGCTATGGCTGGCTGTATGCTTCTACCCTCATTTGGAGATAAGACTGGTTTGTAGTTAGTCATGAAAATTTTTGTGAAGAATAGCTCCTTCTGCTAGGGTGGCAAACATGTCATGTGGGTTTTGCATTGGGCTTGGGTAGTCTCGCGTAGCCAAATCCTACCCTTTATTATATCTGTCGAGAGAGGAGGCTTGGTGACACAACAACCTGTCGGCATACACTCACGCACCCACTAGCCTCCTGGTGGCCAATCATATTAGCAATACAATGATGGGTAATAGGTGATACAGTACAGCAGTTTCTTCATTAGCATTGACGATACCCAGCTACAGGAAGGCTTGTGTGGTTGTTCATGATCAGTGAATAATGAACAGTGAATAATGAAGCAAGACTCTCATAGATAGCTTACATCTGTTGTTCAGACTGTCTGGTGAGCGCTGTCTGAGCCATCTTTTCTATCTCTTCCCGCAGTCTTTCAAAGTTGTATTTGCCAAAATGAAGCAAGCTTGCCTCGGCATTTGTAGCACAGACAGGTTCCGGTATCAACCTTGTCCACAAGGTTTGCCCAACAATGTGCACGCTCGCCTACCATGATTTCTAGATCACCGGAGCAGTGCAAAGTTGCTCTTTCTCTCTGTGCGTTTTACTGAAAAGATAATCCAAACACAAAGCACAGTTCATGGGCTTCGATACATAACTAGCAATCAACTTCCGTACTGGCAATCACATTTTAATGCTAATGTGATTAGCAGCCACCATGAAGTTGGTGGGTGCATGGGTGTATGCCGACACAAGTCGTGCAATTTCACCAAACCCCTTTCCTGCTGACAAATATATAAAAGGGGCGGGTTTGGCTATGCAAGACTAGGGTTTGGACAGTCTACTTCATGCTGATTGATAGTGACCTTGTAATCAACCCACAACTATGCGTGGTGTGACCACTGGCATCAGAAACATAAAGCAGATTGTCCAGGTTTGAAACAAGCTAGAGGTCACAAACTGGTCTGTTACTAATACACCCATAGTGTTCGCAGTGCAGCCCCTGCTCCTAGACATCTTCCTATGCCGCTGGCAAAAAACTTCTGTAATACAAATGCTTTGTAGGCCGTATTAAAGTCACTTTTAAAAACTACATGAGCATTATGCACAATATGCACAATTCCCTTGCTTTTCATAAAGTTCCCAAATTCTTGGCTCATAAAAGCCTAATTATCACTGACAATGGATTCAGGTAGTCCGTGGGTCGCAAAAATGGACTGTAGCACACAAATGGTAGGTCCAGTTGTGGGGGAACTCAGTGGTTTACTTCCAACCATTTCAGTACGCGTCTCACAGTATAAAGACCCATCACCCCAAGAATGGCCCAGCAAAGTCGATATGTAATCTCGACACGCACATTCTGGCTGTGCCCAAGGGTGAAGAGGCACTTTTGGTGGTGATCGCTGGTGGTCTTGGCATGTACCGCAAGAGTTTCTATCTTCTCTATATCCGCATCCAATTCCGGCCACCAAATGTAACTTCGTGCTAGGCTTTTCATTTTAGATACCCCTGGGTCAGTCACATGTAATTCCTCCAACACCATTGGCCATGCTACTTAGCTCGTGCCGGCGATTCCAGTAAGGTCGAAGCTCAAAGTCCACTTCTCTCGACCCTCCACTAACACATAGTGCCTGCCAGTTGCCAGTTATCTATCTCTGTGTGTAAATTGCCGAAGCTGTACAGTTGTTATCGATCTGGTAGGGGCCATTTCCAAGATGTGCAGTAAAGCACTGAGTCACTGGGGTCCTCTGTCACCTTTGGTGTAACAGACAAAGATAAACGATTGAGCACATCAGCATTGGCATTTGTCATCCCTGTTCAATAACGTAGTTTGCACTGATAGCCGGTCAACACTATTCCCTATGCTGCATGCGACCTGATGCCATCAAAGGCATGCCCTTATTCTCTCCTAACAGTGAGACCAATGGCTTGTGGTCGGTAAAGACTGTAAAATGCTCTTCCACTTTAAGTATCGGTGGAACTTCACTCCAAACCGCAACACGAGCGCTTTGCTGTCTATCTGTGCATATCTCCTTTCTGCTGCAGCCAAGCTCCTGGATGCTGAAGCAATTGGTCACTCAGTACTGTCGTTTAGCCTATGTGAAAGCACGACTCCTATCCCGTGCAATGAGGCATCACAGGCTATGATGACTTCCTGCCTTCGGTCAATGTATCATCACTTGACTAGACTGCAGAGCCTTCTTCGCTCATCTGAATGCTTCCTTATGCTCATCATTCCACTGTCAACGTACATTCTGGCACAACAGCTGATACAAAGAAGCCACTCTTGAAGACAGCTTCGGTAAAAACCGGCCATAGTAATTAATCATACCCAAGGAGGATCGTAACTCCATAACAGTTTGGGTTCAGATGCAGCTTGAATAGCCATCACTTTTCTTCTCGTCTGGTGCTATAGCCCATGGGTGTTGATAGTATGGCCTAGGTAACTGATTATATTCTGCAAAATGCGCATTTACCCAGCTTTAGCTACAATCCTGAGTTGGCTAGGCATTGTAATACCATTTCTAGGTCCTTCAAGTGTTCCTCAAGACAACGTCCTGTCACTAGAATATCGTCTATTTATAAAATAGATCACGGTCATGGGCAGAAGGAGAGTGTCCATTACCCTTTGACAAATGGCTGAACCTGAGCCACCCCAAACGGTAGGCATTTGTACTTGAACAACCCCAAGAGAGTACAGACTTAAACAAAAAACACCTGGCATTTTTGTGTGTAGCCTAACTTTGGCACTAAATTTTTCTCCAGCAAAACCAAATGTTTTTCGAATTTCTTTTTTCATGGATTGCGTGCCACTGTTAGTATGTAACATAGCTTGAGTTCATGATTGCAGCTGTACTGACTACCTACTGTGCATCTAGTTTGCTTTGAAGAAGGAAGACGGCCATTTTTACTTTTCTTGTCTTTGTACACGTTCATCGCTCTTGGACGCTCATTTTTGGCTTGCAATCTAAGAATGCTCTGCAGTAAACAGTGAAAACAATTTTGTGGGTCCTCTTATCAAAATTATGGAAAAAGGCGAATCATTTGTTTTCGCACATTGATTTCGTGTCATCACAATTTGAATTGTTTTGCCATTTTAAGCAATAAACAAATTTGAACGTATTCAAAAAATCATGTGATACTAATTAATTACAAAACAATCCCGCTAAGACAAAAAAGAATAAAGTTACAGCAACAAAAAACACCGACATGCCACTTCTGGTCCATATTTTAATGTAGCAAAACCTCAAACTGTTACCTCCAAAATGTCAGCTGCACTAAAACCTGCCCTTGAGATTGCCAAACTTATGCGATAAGTTAGCTGGAACGTTCAGCTGCATGCAGTTGCAGAGTCTTGTTCCGTGCGATAGTAGACGAGTTGCAGCGATGCCTCGACGCAAACAGTTAAGTCCGAAAACGTGAGGGAAAATTGAAGCCCTTCACTCAGTTGACCACTCTGTGCGTCAGATTGCAGCTTTTGTCCGGCACTCCAGGAATTCCGTTCATCGGTGCCTGCAACAGCTTTCCCATGGCAGAGGCAATTATGAAAAATGACCTGGATGTGGGAAGGCAACGACAATCCGGGAATATCATCGACTGAACAGAATGGCACTGCAGAACTGCAGAGCACCATCACAACTGTTCTCGTATCAGCTGGCTGAAGAAACTGGCAAGCAGGTGTCGGGTAGAACAGTCCGTCGTTGTCTCAGTGAGACAGGAGTGAACGCTCAGAGGCCTAGAAAAAACCACTGCTAACAGAAAACCATCGGCTTTTGCAACTGGGATGGGCAACCACTCACACACTGTGGACTTTGGATGACTGGAAATCTGTTCTTTACAGATGAGTCAAAAGTCAGCATAGAAAACAATGGTGCTCTGTACATTTGGCGTCGCAAAGGTGATGAATTTCTCCCTGAATGATGTGGCCGTACACCGTACAGTCCAGCACATTGCTAGTGTGATGGTGTGGGATCAATGTGTTGGCATGGTGTGGAGTCCCTGGTGAAACTGGAGGGTCGTTTGGACAGCACGGTGTACCAACAGATTCTGGAGGAACACATGCTTACAGATGCAGCAGCACTGATAGGAAACGACTATGTCTTCCAGCAGGACAATGCGCCAATCCACACGTCTCGGTCAACAAGACAATGGCTACGCCAGGTTGACGTCACACTGTTGGACTGGCCGAAAAAATCACCTGATGCGAATCCAAATGAGAACTTGCGGCATGAAGTCAAAACTGCTGCCAACCGTCGCCAATCGAGAACTGCAGCTAAGCCCTAGAATGCTTTACAAGAGGCGTGGCAGCAGATTTCAGCCGCACGTGTTCAGAACTTGGCAGGAAGTGTTCCGCGACTTCTGGATGCAATCAGGAGGGCGAGAGGCGGGAACACTTGGTACTGAGGAACTGGTGAAGGGCTTCAATTTTTCTTCAGGTTATTAAAACCGGCTTTATTAAAAGCCACTAAACAAAATCAGAGATAGTCTAACCTACAACGCTTACGCAGTCATGACGTCATACACCTTTAGCTCTCGTTTTCCGCAATGCAAAACGTAAAGAAACTATTTAGGTCTACATTGAACCGTCCTATTTAAAACTGGTACTACCGGAGCAGCCCAATCAGATAATCGAACGGCCTCTATAATTTTGTCTCATTCCAACCATCTCAACTCCTGTTCGAGTAGCTCTTTGTACACACACATATGGTACAAACCTAGGCTTGAAAAATAAAGGTGTGGTACCTGATCTCACTGATATTGATACTGTTGCTCCCTCCAGTAGTCCCATCTCCTCCTTGAATACTTTCTGGTATTTGCTGATAAGCTCCTTCTGCTGAATCCTTCCTTCCTCATCTGCTGTACCAGGGGTATGGAGGTGGAATATCTCTTCCCAATTCAGTTTTAGCGCCTGCATCCAGTTTCTACTGAACAAATTTCGACACTTGCTTTGACAATATCAATGGCAGAGAAGCCTCCTGTTGTCCATATCTCACTTTCACATCTGTTTCACCAACCAGAGTTAGTGATTCCCCTGAATATGCTCGTAATTGTACTTGTGGTCTATGTCATCTGGGGCCTTCCGTTTAGACCATAATGCCTTGAAAGTAGCTTCATTCACAAGTGTTACTGCTGTCCCAGTGTCTATCTCCATCTCCACATTCTGTTGATTAATCATAACCTCTACCTTGAGTGCATGGCTCCACTTCCTTGCTATGCCCCACTATGTGTACAGCATTCATTGCCGTCTCTAAAAGTTCTGATTCCTGGAAATCCTCTTCTTGGCTTATTTGGTGGACTGCCTTTGTTTCTCCTTGTTGATTTGACTGACTTCGGCATGCTCTCACGATATGGCCTCATTTCTTGCATTTCCTACACTCTGCTGTCTGGAAACAGCATGGCTTGGGAAGATGCCAACCCAAACCATGAGAACATCTTTGTATGGTACCTCCTACTTGACATTTGATGTACTGCCACTGGTGCTTGATTTACTGTCAATGTAAGACCACCTTGTTGCACTTCTAGCGAATTCGTCGCAGCTGTTTCCATCGCTCGGGCAAGCCATATGACATCCTCAGATGTCAAGTTGACTTCTTGCAGGAGTCTCAGCTGAATGTTCTCTTCCCGCACACCAATATATCTCTTAACATGTCGGTGAGAGTATCCCCAAAGGCATAGTCTGCCAATAATTGACGCCATTCCGTCACAAAATCACCTTCCTTCCTGTTACAACTGTTAAATCTAAACCATTGTAGAATAACAGAAGGCTTGGTCTCACATGCTCTTGAACTCTCTTGACAACGTCGTTATAGTCAACTGCATCTGGTGTCTGCGGCATGAGAAGGTTGTGTATGAGTTTGTATGTTTGCGTGCCAGATACGCTCAACAACACCGCCTTCTGTTGGTCTTTGTCAGTCACCTTGTTCGCAGTGAAGTAAACCCTAGTCATTCGACATCGTTTTCTCATTCATCTTGAGTTTCATCAAAGGGCCCCATTTTCCAGATCATCGCAGCCATTTGCCTCGTCGCCAATGTATTGTATAGACTAGTGTATTAGCACTCTATCTCAACAACACAATGAAGCCCGCCAATAAAACTCAGTCTCTTGCACTGTGCAGGTGCCTCCAAGGCGTCTCCCCCAAAACAACCATAAACTACTGTACTACAACAACAACGTCCCAATGCATCATAAGTTTTAAATTTAAAGTTCAATCTCATTTAACAACATGCCCACTAACCAAAATTGGTGCTCGTTCTAGTCAAACAGCTAATATTCGTGTGGCCTAATAGCACCAAAATGAACTCAGATTTCCAATGACTTGGTACTGTACTGGAATTAGTAACAACTTTTGTTGAACTAATGTATATGCATCCCCAGAAACTAGAAGTTACATCTACCCCTAAACACCTGCTTGAGGATCACCAGCTGCAGGAAAACGAGGACAATCGATGAATCGGTTTCTGCAATAATAAAGCAGTCTTGATAACTTCCATTTAATTACACTAGTACAGGACCCCAATTATAAGCTTAAATTTATTTTCTACTAATTTTAATAACAGAAAACTAGACGGGTCTATAACCATTAGTAACCCGAATTACATCAACCAAAACACCGTAGAAGTGATCAGATTAGCAGACAGACACGGAGTTAGGCATTTAAATATATATGTAAGCAGACAGACCGTATGAAGATCTCGCTTCAGCAAAAGCAACGTAGCAAGCCCGACGAGAATGCAGACGGGTGTCAAACTGATTGCAGCGAGACATTTTCCAGTCAAATCTCCTAAACAGCAAGCGGACGTTAGAGCATAAGCTATACAGGGAGTAAGAATTACCTTTAGGGTACTCTACAAATGTGAGAGTTAGCGGTACCCACTCCTCCTCGCCTGCCATCCAGTGAGCGCAAATGTATTCAAGCTATTTGAAATCAAGCACACGAAATCGTCGTGTTGCACGCTATGATCAAGAGAAGAGATTCAGAGCATAGGAGAAATTCAAGAGGGTGGAAAGAGACATTAGTGACTTTAAAGCTTCAGAATGTGGCCAACAGGGTACGGAAACGTGGTAATTTGCCTGTAATGGCCGTTGGTGAAGGTTCGACTGACTGGTCACAGGGCAGAGATCTACACATGACGGAGAAAACATTACGTTGTTTACCTCCAAGACAGACTGTTTCGTTTGGAAGCGGAAAGGTTGGAAAATAGTTTCTGTTTATTGGTTTCATGTCTCTCTAGTAATCGTAGCCTCGGCCTTCCAGACCCGTGTAGCGTCAATTCAAGCTCCAATCCTCACATCTCCTTGAATCGGCCCTAGTCGGGTCTGGGAGGCAGAGGCTATAGTAATAGTAGCTAAAGAAGGTGGCCCTAATGTGAGACCCTTTCGTGGGCTAATGACTTCTTCGAGGGCTTTTGTAGAGCTTTTGTAGAAAAGAAAAAGTTAGCGATCGACTGCCATGAAAGAAGAAAATTGTGCGGGAATAAAGTCGTGCGATTTCAGTGGACATCATGGGTGATAACAAGTCCTCTCCATCCACCTCTGTTGGCAACTGCTATGTTACTGGTGGATGCATGACCAGGATAGACTGCCAGTAGCATTGCAGCTACAGGTGGCACAACACTTCCTGTCCTGTGCCTAGACGTTACATAGGATCCCCCTATAATTTACTTGTTTTTAGGTCTAAGCCTTCTGCCTTCTGTGGGCGTGGCACCAGACGCCATCAGTCCCCTTAGGAACTTGGTTGCACATTTGATGGCAGGGTGTTGTTAAAATAGTAATGGGTACTCATTGCATTCCCACCTGTGCGAGCGAGCACGTACTATACAGCTGCAGAGTAAAATTTTAAAACAACGTCTAGAATACATTGTTCAATACACTAGCGGTATGTAGTAAAAGATCAGGAAAGAGAACTGCTGCTAGATACCGTAGTAACTTGCAGACGCATTGATTCGGGCAGCATTTATATAGTCAAAGCGGCAAAAAGCAAAACACTACTGTTGCATCTCTAGGTGTGTCTATTACTTCACACATCGATCGTAATGAAATCTCATTCTACATAACCGCGATCAACACAACTCGATACTCACTCACGTATACAGCTCACAACTGTCGAAAGCTGCCTCAAAACTGATCACTCTCTAGATAATTAATGTGTGAAGTACCATGAGTCTAACTTGATCAATATTTCACTCAGCTAGATTTAGACGTCCTCTATGGAGCGACAGTCGGCAAGCGAAATATTTCAATGCAATTTCAGTCACAAAGCATCGGCCACGGCTAGCGAGATGGCATCAGCCAGGTGCACAGGTAGATTAGCTACATACTGCTGAATGCACTCAATGGACAGCAAATCGGTTTTGTTCGAAACAGCTTTGTACAATTAATAAACCCTTTACTGTCGTTAGTGACTTGTTTTCTTCAAATTTCTTTGAACTGTGTACTTTGCGCGTTTTCTTCAGTCAATAGTGTCTAGCGATGACGTCACATGAAGTGTCACAGTTAGTTACGTAAATCAATAGTCAAGCTAACGGAGAAGCGCCTAACCAACGGTGTAGACATGTAAACTACTGTTCCTTCAATTCGCTCATAGAGTGGCTAGTTAGGAGTGGTGCACAATGCACAGTAAAACGCGCATGCCTAGCAGTAAGTGAGCAATGTTTCCATGGCGATGTTAGCAGTTGTTAACTTTCATTACATCAGCTAATTATTATTAGCAGCTAAGAACAGCATTAACTGTCACAAAAACAGCTAGTACAAGACGCTATATAAGTAAAAACGCTACTTACGCCTAATTCAATCTTGTTGCCATAGCAATAATTACAGAGTGACGTCACATAACGTGAAGTGTCAATTTTTGGCACCCATCGAGGAAAACAAACAATTATTCAAAATGATCGATTTGTAACAGCTGTCCCCTGGGTGTAGGGATGGTGGAACGCAGTCACATAAGTGAGCATAGTTACCATAGAAACATCTCTAGTGATGATGTCACATGACGTAAACTATTGTATGTTTACTTTCTTCAAAACTAGCAAAGAACGATTCGAATTTATCAATTCTTAAACGATTCCCGGGGGGTAGAGGTGGTGGCGCATGGACAGACGCACGGACGCATGGACGCACAGACGGACACTCAGAGTACCCCTTTGACGCATTAGAGAAAACTCGCTCGCTTCGCTCACTCACAAACAATATGTATAGTGGTCAATTGGGAATCAACTCCCCCTTCTCCCTCAAAGCCCTACAGATCTCCCAAATTCTGGACTACTGTAAACATAGGTCAAGTTTGACATACAGTAAACTGAAATTTCACTCATTAGTCACTATTAAAGGTGACTGCTCATGATTCACCACGCAGGTGGAGAGACACCCACAAAAACTTGAAAATGTGCCACGATTTCAAGTTGTGTCACAACGAAGCAGAACAAGGGAACTTCTTAGGGTGTACCACGTTCTATGACATACAGTCTTTACTCTAACATATATATATATATATATATATATATATATATATATATATATATATATATATATATATATATATAATTGCACTAGCCGTCCTGTATGCGGAAGTTGCATCGTGCTATAGACAGAAAGTTGACTCTGTATGTGTCATACTATAGACAGGAAGTAGACTCAGTGCGGGGCTGGTTCGATTTCCACTCGTGTTTGATTTCCACTGCCCTCCGCGTGCGCTCGGACTTGCTGGGTGTAGGCTCGGGTGGGCTGTGTGCATACAGATGGACAGACGGATTGGTGTGCCGATGCTGCCGGACGAGTGCATGCGATTTCGACTTCTATATATAATTACGCTAGTGCCGCTTCCGTCTGTCCGTCCATATGCACACAGTGCGGCAGGACAGATGGACGGATCGGCTCGCCAATGCTGCTGGACAGATGAGATTTTGGATGAACTTTACCTTTCCACAACCTGGTTTTGCACGTGACTTCTCGTGACTTTTAGAGTACACCGATTTTTAAATGGAGGCTGTAGGGCAAGGGGGAGAAAAGTGACTGGTGGGACGGGAGCACCCACCCGGTGGTAGGCTGTGAACCACCCTTGCTGGCATTCCCAACAGTTGAGACAAATTTGTAGGGGCGGTTCCGTTTCCACTGCCTACTGCGTGCGCTTGGACATGCCGGGTGTAGGCTAGCAAAGAGAAATGCGAACCGTGTTCTGTCCGTCACGTCAGTTTTGCTTCTCGTGCTTGACATTTTGAGAAAGCTAACCACAAGTGTGTTGGGTTTCTTATTCACACATTTGCCATTTACCATCTTGAAATAGTTTGCTGGTGGACGTCGAAGCGCGTTCTCGAGCTTGTTCTCTTTGCACATGACCCGGAAATGGGTGAAGCAAAAGCATTAGTGCGATGGATCCTAAACTTGAAATGTGAAAAGAAGCCGTGGAGGTGCAAGAAGAGGTGCTGGACGCCGGTAAGCTACTAGAGAACTTTACACATGGTAGAGGTTTCGGATGCCATCGGATAATGGTCTGTGCTCCACCCATTTTAGGTCACGTGCAACAAGAAAAAGATTGAGAAATCGGTTTGTCAAAACCTTGTTGAACATAACACAAACAGACAGATAATACACTAGATTATTACAATGACAAGTTGACTTAACTTAAATTAAAACTGGGATTGTGAGCTGAGCTTTAAAAGAGTAAGTTGTGCATATGCATTGGCTACTGTGCCTTCAAACTTGAGAGAATAGTATTTAATGAATAGTATAGGTATACTAAGGCATAGCTACGCCTTCTGACCATTTATCCTTTTTGACCATAACTAAGACGCTATGTGTCTAGTAGTCTAGCGTAATCATGTAAAATCCATGCAAGAAGCTCTGAGAATTTGTATAGCTGCAAGCGTGCTTTGTGAGAGAGGATCACTATGTTTTATAACCATAACGATTTAGTGAATCCATACATCCAGCTGTAAAGAGATCTGCAAAAAGTGTATGTACACAACATGGAATTAAAGATAAACAGTAATTAGTAGAACACCTGCTGCAACCACAAATCCCATGTCAAAGGTTAATGGGAATTGTCCCCAAACACTAACAAAGAGACCACGCCCAAAGAAGTTAGATGTCATGAGATTGTTCATCTAATAATATGTCGGGACCATCAAGACCACTAGAGGTAAATGTCTTAAATGTAGATCCATAATGGATCTTGTAGGAAGACATCCCACACTGCGTCTGTTAAAGCTGTCCAGCTTTGTTCCCAACCGTCAATAATTGCTGTTTTCCCCTCCCAAACGTCCCTTTTTTGTCCCAACCGTCAAAATGATGGTACTGACAGTACTGGCGAGAACACTGCTTAACTCAACGTAAAGATGTCAGCACACAATGATCCACGCATTTGAATTTCACCAGTATAATGTCAGGTGCATGACGTGTTGGTTGTGCTATGTACATCTAGATAATAGAAACTAGTGTGCCTATATAAAGACACTAAGAATATATATCCAGTCATTCAGAGAGCTGCCAACTGTAGATTCTTGTTGTCAAAGCTCACAGCAAATCTTGTATTGTGCTTCAGAGATGTCTCTGACTCTTATAATTTTATACGCGAGGTATGGACACACATCATTGCGAGTTTAGTTTGCAGTAGCGTAGCTAGGCATGAGGCAGTGAGGCAGTTGCCTCGGTAGGAAAAATGGGCGTGGCATTTGTCACGTGGTCACTTTCAGGTCACACTTCTATCACGTGTCTGTGCTTTATTATGGCAGAGCCGCCAAAGAAGAAGAGAAAGCAGCTGTCTATTCAGTTGGCCTTGGGGTAAGCATAGGATACTAGACTGTGTTTTACGTTGGGCGAGGCCCCGTTGTAGTTTGAGTTTGTAGGATCACGTGTCATAGTCTCCCCCATGCAAGTGCTCCCCAGTCACTGCCATCTAGCTCACTGGTGGGAGTGCGTCCCTATACTCAGGCCTATGCATGAATTATCAGTCCCAGTAACTTTTATATTAATAAAAAAATTAATATTAATATCAATTTGCCTCGGTAAGAAAAAAATCCTGGCTACGCCACTGGTTTGGAATGGGTATTGTCAACTTTATAATGTGGATGTGAACGTGACACTACAGTACAATGAACATGTCAGTTTTGATTTCAGATTTTTGTTCTTTGTAACTGCTTGTTGCATCACTGCGATTAAGTCACTATGGACTTAGAGGTGATCGGTGACATGTGCGAAACTGCAGTCAAAGAACCTCATGCGAAGAAAGCACATGTTAGTCGATGTATGTGTAATTCAACCAGTAGGCCATGTCTGCATTGTCATGAATTGATGGAGTTTTTACCTGCTACTTCCCCTTTAAGAACCAGCGTATTGGTACATTAGTCTACTCTACCAACACTCCATGTGTGGCCAACTAGTCAATTGGTGCAAGGCAGCAGTTTCAGACATAGACGACGACATCCCAAGTTGTGTGATTCATAGTGTGCAAACCCATGATTGTGTCCATAAACGTTTTATGCTTCGGCAATACTTAGGAATAAAATACAATTGCAGAGTAAGATAGGTGCTTGGCCATCTTCGCTAAAGTCTGTTCAATTATTGGAGAGGTCTTGGGAACTGCGGTTAATAGATAAGGAATTGAAGAGCAGAGATGGGCGTTGTTAATTTCGGCTAGTGAAATAAACGGTTCCAGTTTAGCTATGCGCTTAGGTTCAAAGGTTCAACCAATGCCTCAACTACATAAGCTTGCTAGCTACAGCTGTTTTACTTATCAATCCATAGTTCAAAGTACGTCCCTGTCAGCTTTCAAGTAGTGGGCGTTATAGCGGTGGCTTTGAAGTTATCAGACACCTGGTGTAAATGTAAGTGGAGGGCAGGGCCAAGTGAGTGTCATACAGGAAGTTATAAATTGTGTCGTAATAAAGAACCAATCACAGTATTCATTAACTGATCTGGAACCTCCTCCTTGTGAGCTTTCCAATGATGTTGGAATCAACCTGCTAGGACGTCCACTTCAGGAGATACGGGTTTTTCCCCACGTCCTCTCTAATATTCGAACAGACTTTACAAGACCTACAAGAGACCAAAGCACAGATTCATGCAGGGGCATAGCATGACCTCTAGAAATGGGAGCTAAACTTCACTATGCTACGTGACATGCCCACTTTTATGGACACGCCCATTTTATTGGCTTTTAGCCTAATTGACTGATAGGGTAGAATCAGTCGTAGACACAGACTGAACATAAGGGTGGTGTATATACTATATAGAGCTTTGGTCCTTACACGTATTTTATTTAGTCCACAATTTTATGACCACGCTAATAGATGATGGGGTATAGCCTGGTCTAGCCCATGCCACGCTATGCCCCTGTGGGTGACAGAACAGTATCCCACCTTTGGTGCACAACTTCCTAGTCTGGTTCATTGCAGTATAAGATGTATGGATGCATGTATGATAATTAAATACCAAATGCTAAAGTTAAAACGATAAAAATTTACTAAATTTAGAAAGCCAGCTAATCCCACAGCATAACTGATGACAGTATTACTAACGTAGTCTAATCTTTTATAAAGGATCGACCACCGGCACGGACAATATTTCAACAGCAAGCTCAAACTACATTTTTCTTGTCTCAGACCAGCAAAATGACACGTATTGTCTATTAGTCAGGGCATTGTCTGGTGTATATCGAATGGTTGAGTCAAACCGCCAAAACATTTGGCACTTCCTATAATGGTTCATATTGTTACCGTAGAACAGGCAGCACACAGCTGATCAAGACACTCAACAAATTTGGGCACAGTATCAGTGAGTCAGCAATTGACAAAATCTATCATTTTGCCATCCAATATTGTTCCCAATGTTTCTGCTATGTTTTGTTGCGATAATAATCACCTTAGAGGAACCAGAACAGGCAGTCACACAACCCATTGCATGATGGCATCATCATTCAATGAATTCTCTGATAGTGCAGAGTGTGTTTCTGATAATATGCGATTGTTCAAGTCAACTCATTAAAGAGCACTCAAGCGCACCAAAACTTTGAAGCGGATAAGTATATTGGTGGTAAACAAGCTGGTTGTTACACCTCTCTGCATGCTTTCTCTTCAGAAATCTCAAAAACCGTACTATTATCAGTAACCAGAGACTTCACATGGATGCTTTCTAGACTTGGTACCATGAGTGTGGTTTCTCTTCTATGGGAAGCTCAGAACAAATACAAGCAGTACCATCATGAAATGACTTTAGCAAGAATGTACGTGATATTGTACCACGTCTGTGTGCTGTTGGTTACTCTCCTGTGATCGACCTGTTGCTGCAAGGCTTGCTTATGATGGCTGATGAACTGGTCAAAGGGACGTAATTGTTCTTGTGGACCAGGCAATCTATGCTGCAAAAGCAGCTGAAAACTACTGGGCAAAGTCGGATGAGTTGAATAGAGTTGTTCTGAGGCTTGGCGCATTTCACCTTACATGTACATTTTGCGAGGTAATCGGAAAGCGCTTCAGTGACGCTGGGATACGTGACCTAATCATAAAATCAATTGTGTGCAGTCCTAGCACTGTTGACGCTGTCCTAGCACTGTCCTAGACGACACTACAACAGAGTGGTCCGAGTTCACAAATGTGTGAGGCTTTCCTAAGGCTTTGCTAGAAAGAGTTTAAAGCGACCATGACTGAAGATGATAGTGACTTGCAGAAATTATGTGAAAACAGTTGTGCTCCAGCTACATATAAGGGCGCAAAAAGATGTTACGGAACGCGTCGAGAAGCTCACTAATTTCCAAAAGCTGTTTGATCGGTTCACAAAGTTTTGGCAAACTGGGAACGGTCGGTCCCATGAGCCATTTATGGCTGTCATATATCGACCTTACAATGTTACTTTTGGTGTTCATCTGAGCCATAACATTTTGTTAGAACAGTACAGTAATAGACTATTTGTAAGTTAGTGTGCAGGTTAGGAAATGTTAGAAATGATGGCAGCTGCCATACATTTATGCAGTTTATATTTGGATTGGTTGTGTTGCCTGATTTTGATGAGTCACAGTTTTAATTTTTGCTATTTCTGGTTGCACAGGGAACACCATTTCTTTCTGTTGATGCATGGAAGTCTTCATTAAGTTCAAGTTGGTTGTTGTGTCATTTATGGTTGTTAGTGAATTACTGAAATATATTGCATATGTTTACTGAAAATTTAGATTCGTGTAATCATTGCAGTTTTTCTTCAACTGTATCTTGTGTTTCTGGAGAAAGTGAGAGAGCTGACTTTCACAGAAATATGCTGTTTCTTGCTCCTTTCAAGCAATCAAGGCACCAGATGTTTAGACAACGAAGACCTTATGTATGTATATTGTTCATAGTTTTGTATATAAGGTAATGAGCACTAACTAACGATTTTGTTTTTAAGTCTTGTTCTGTTTCAGCCTCTCATTCTTACCAACAGAATGTTTTGAAGCAATCTCTAACACCAGTAAAGGGTGGACCATTTCTTGATCAGACATGGACACAAAACAGACCAAAGACCGGACGTCTTCTTAGTGGCAAGTACATAATATGGCTTTCAAATAGATAGTATGATTTGTACTTTGCTGTTATTGCTATGTAACAGGTTACGGCCATTATTGGGGAGGTGTGGGTGGCCAAAACCAAGAATTGATCATTGTGTTGGAATACTGTCGTGTAAGTTTACTGTTAATGTAATAGTTAATTGATTAAGCAACTGAATCATAAGTTTGTGATTAACAACAACAGCTGGACTTGCCTGTCATCACCTTTTAGCTATGAGCCATAGAGATGTTGTGAAAATCACATGACTGAGCGAATAACATATCTAGTGGGGGTTCAAGCACTGTCTTCTTGGTTATGTGACTCTGTCAGTTTGGAATGTGTGTGAGTTTCAGTCTAGTCAAAATCTGTTATCATGGAGCAGTACCCACATTTGGTCATATGTGGCATCCACAGATAATGGACAAGCAGCCAATCACAACACAACCAAGCTGTATGAGGGCTTTCACCAGAACAGTCTAGTTCATGTTTGCAAATCACAGTGTCGTGTTGAATGCGATATGCTCATCTGCAAAGGCCAACATGAAAGTGATTTTTCCTGACGTACTACAATTATACAGGAATTTAATGTTGAGATGTAGAGTAGCCAGAGGCAAGTTTCATGTTCTGTATCACCATGTCTTGAATTTTGGCATTTCATGATGACAGACATTTTTGCAAAGACAATGGGTTCATAGCTATGGAAGTGAGGGTGAAACGGATATTTCAATTAAGAAGCACTAAAGTGCTGAACCCTTGGCACTTAATTAATTAAGAAACTACAAGTGTGACCGAAGCAATTCTTCTAGTGTGCGTTCATCCACCTTGAATCTAATTCGTCACAGCCAATGAAGAGTGAGAGAAGGGGCTGGACACATTGACTAGCACGTGGGATTGTCGGCATCCAATAGCTATTCGATACCTCTTGAAAGCATGCAAAGACATCATCACATCGACAGACACACTATAATAATTAACTAGTTAACAGCAGCGATAACAGTGAGCACATGGGCTGCATTCCAATTGGCCATCCTTTGTTCGCTTGGTCTGTCTATCCATAGAAACAATACTGTAACCCCTTGTGCATGCATGTGTGCCTCGGTTTAACAACTCAAGCTGGGGCAGCAAGGCTGGAGCTTGTGACACTGTGAATGCGCTTTAGGCAACAGGTTGGCAGTAATACCTACTATGATTTTAGTAGCTAGACCATTTTTGCGTTATGTGGGCTAATGCACATGATTACACAGCTGAATCACTTGACTGGGCAAAGAGTGCAAAGTTGCCATTGTAAGGTGAAGAGATTACACAAGGTTTTCCCAGGCATCATCTCAAGAGGGGATGTATAACAACTAGTAATTGAAGCTGTGTTTGCACCCTTGCTTCACAGCTACGAGCCTTCTGAAAGCCAGAAATGAAATATTGTTTAAATTACAAATTTAGATGCCATTTCCTTCAAAGCACACTACTTGTAAAATCTATCTAAATTGTACAAAGCAACTGTTGTTTCACGTGACCACAAAGTCTGCAACACCCCTGAAATAGTCTGTAATCGTGAAAGTACTGAGAGTTATCACACACAAGATATAAATGCTCTTGTTTACGTAATGTTTGAAACTGTACAACTGAGAGTGCACATGCTACCACATATTAAATTGCACTATTGGAAGGTCATATTGGACCATGTACATTTGAGAAGAACAAGCTAATTCAAAACTATGTGTACCACAGTGAGGATGAATGTGAATTGCAGATGCCATCTAAGCAGCTTATTTGTATGATCGTTTATCTCTTATGTTTGAAGAATGACTTTTGCTCAAAGATGCAAGTCTACTGCATAATTTTTTGGGGTTTTTTTCAATTTTGTCTGAAGGATTGCTCTCTTCTGTGGAAGAGCTAAGAACGTCAGCTGCACTCTAACTTGATTTGTTTCAACCTCAATATTGCTCATGTACTTTTGTGTACTGTACTATAAATACCAGTTTGACGATTGTTGTGTTTATTTACTTTTTTGTTTACTAGCAACCTTAATGACATCAGAAACAAGGGAACTGACACATCAGCAGCCAGTGTCTCATCACTACAGATCAGACAGCAGGAATTTGTTAAGACCTCCACCTTCTTCAAGAGCTACAAGTCCTCTTAATTAATAATTAACTAATGGTCATATGTCTGTTATTATGAGTTGTTATCATCGACAAGAAACTCAAAGCTGTGAATGAACAGCGTCATGAAATTTATTGACTATTTAACAGAATTGACAACATTGATTTCTGTTTATATGTATGTCTAACAAGCTCATGCATGATGGTTGATATTTTGGACTAGCATATTATTGATATTCCATACTGGATGAATACTGTTACATGGTGTTTGCTTGCAGATATTATAATATACCTTGATCAGTATTCGTAGAAAGAGAGTACGTTGACTCGAGTCATGGTTGTTCTTGATATTGCAGCTACTTTGCCACACAAAACGTTTCTGATCATTCTTTGTAGTGATATATGAATGACTAGTTCACTGGCCCGTTCTTGGCATGGGCAAATTAGATTATTAGTTAATTGAAGTCAACGTTACCCAACCACCAGGTGATTTCTACAATTAATTGTATTCTGCAATGACAACCATTGCAGCAACAGATATGGCAACCTTCTAGGAGATGTTAATGCTCGAATAGGACGTACCAGATACCAACACATGGCATACAATTATTGGTCCTCGTGGAGTAGGTAAAATCAACAAAATGGCCAACGTTTGTTGGAATTTTTTTCCACTAACAAACTTAATATTACTACTAAGACCTGGTTTTGGCGCAAGTCAAAATTCATCAGTATACTTGGTAGTGTACAGTAAACCAGCAGTACAGTCCCAAACGTGGAACACGGAAACAGATCTAAAACAGTAAGCACTGTTTCAGGTGCAAAGTCTTCGCCATAAACTCACATGCACATACACATAAAGTAACACAATGAGTCCAGGAATGCGGTAGTTTGTAAAGTGGCTATTTAGTTTAAGCTAACAAGGTGACTTGAGTAGGCTGGTTCTGATTTCACAGTTGAGTAAGAAAGCTGTTTGTAGCATGTCTGTGCATCGATCTACCCAACTGTATATGCTCTTTCTCTCTGCCAGTCATGTCATGGATTGGTTCAGTACTACCACAAGGTAAGCAAACTAAAGCAGCGTCCATTGTCCTTGGTGATTTAGAGTTTAAACGTAACATAACCCTAAAACATCTACCATTAATTAATAATCAAGAATACAACAAGCTATTCACAAAAACAAGAAATAAAAGCAGCCTCCACTAACTGCTTGATTGATAATACATATGACACTGATTAGTCTCATTTCAGTGAGAGCCAGCTACTGAAAATGCGTTGCATTTGTTTTCGCTTGTTTGCAGAACCAACCCCAACAGTTGGTACTATCCTGCTAGGTTTGAGAAATTGAACAAATCTTCGTAGTTCATCAAAGCTGCTGTGTTCACTGTATGGAATTCCTTAGATTAAACCACAAAGGACACCCAATTAATCACACCGTTTTGAAGAACCACTAAAATCTACTACCATAGATGGTAATGCTGCTTCTCACTGATGGTATAATTGAATATAGACTAGTTGCTTTCTTGTTATATGCCCAGCCAGTTGGCTTGAAAGCAACCAATGACGAAAAGTGACTAGAGTACTTGTCAAGATGTGATCTTAAGTGCTAGAATATAAATGAAATTAGTCATCAAGCAGTACTTCAAACATACAACCATTACATCACATGATTATTACAAACCACGTGTGAGAGACTGTTCATAGGTAGGACATGAACTCGACTGCTATACCAATCTTCTGTCACAAGTGACATAAGCTCATCATTTTCTAGACATTGAAGTATGTTCAATTTTTCTTTTGTCACACCAATAGAGCAGTGTAGAGCTTGAGCAATAGCTGTCAAGCATTGAATAAACAAAGGCTCTATGCAAAAATGATAAGTCTACATCATACCAACAAATATGCGTTCCTTCCCTATTGTATACGATCCACAAACAATTAATGTTTTCCGATTTATCATGACTGCTTCCTTTGCCGTGGCAACAGCAAACTGTATCACATCAGACTGTGGAGGGAAACAGTAATATGGATCCATATATCTAACATTGAAAGAACAAAATCTGTAAATTTACAAGACAGAAGCCTGCTGCTGCACATAGGCAACATACGTTGTGTCTAAAAATACTTCATCAATACGAGGATTCATCAGTAACTCATACTGCTCCATCTGAGGTGTTGCCCTGATGTCTCCTAGTTGTACAAAGCCAATAATCCCAATATTTTACTTATGAAATTTGCATCAATCATAGCCATGAACAATTCCACATAATTATAATACAATACAATGTACTAGTACTTGGATATGAGACTACCCAATGCTGTGGATCTTGTCAATATAACTTAACACACCTGCAACTGTCAAATGAATGGATGCTTGTGCAAAAATAGTTACTGCATCTAATATGGCTGGTTGGTAAGACCAAACTACTAACATAGAAATGCTATCCAATGAAATAATTTGCTACTACAACAAAGCACTATTAAAAACCTCATGACAATAGCTTGTTCTAATCCCCGTCATAATCAACATACTCAACTCAGGTGCATACCCAGGATTTCTTTGAGAGGTTGTCATGTTAATATCAATAATACTGATATCAATAACCCATTTTCTTACTAATAATATTGACATTATTAATCCATTTTGTTATAAATATTAATAACATTGATACTAATGGCTTAATTGATGAGGTTTTATGCCTTGGATATTTTACTCTCATATTTGTAATAACAGGTTGATGCCTTATGTATATGCATAGAAAGTTGACAAATGTCTCTCAAAATCATGCTTCACAGATGTTTCCTGGAAAAACTGTTAATAAAAGCATTGAAATGGATTGCCATCGACTGATTGATGTGTAGTAAACCCAAACTGCTTAGCATTTCTTAGCCTGGTATATCTTTAATTGCGTTAAGACAGACACAGATCTTTCGCACTGCTGTTGTGACTGGCAGTGTGCAAACTATGCACAGCACACAGTTCATGTGTGGGTACATAGTTTTACTAGCATATGACAGGCAATCTGCAAGCGTGTGAGATTTGTGGAACCAGTTGTGCATCTCCTAACGCAGCTCATCAGCAAATGGTAAATCATCAAGGTAGAATTCAAACTCGTCAAGTCCCATAGATGTAACATCCAATACCTCCACACTTGAACCCAAATTACCAACAGATGTCATGAAGGAAGCTGGCATTATAGGCTCTTCATCTTACGCATACAACTTTAATATGACTGACACAAAATTAATTGACCAGACAATTTACGAGTCTATCAATAAACAGCACTGTAACTAGCATACGGTAATATTTTTCAGGAGACTCCCAAGCACGTTGCTTCTGTTGCCTTTCCAGCCACAATATTGTGGAATAGATGGTTCTGGTGTATAGAGTTTGCCTCCAATTGTCACAGCTGCCTGATATCATGCTTCATGTATAATATCAATGTTTTGTTCAACTTGTGCAAGAGAAAGCTTTACATTGTGTACCTCACCATAGGCTGTAGAGATATCAAGAGTTTTCTTCTAACGCAACTGTGTCAATCCCTTGATATAACCAAGAGCCTTCTTTACCACAACAGACGTAATCAGAAATTTCAAATTTCATGATGCTGTGAAATAATCCTTTTGAATTTGCAGCTGACTCTGCATTCCAACCTGTTCTGGCTGCACATATTACTTCCAGGCTATTGACTACTGCTGACGAAGAGATTCAAAGACTTCAATCAACACATTTCCTCTTGTTTGTTTCAGAGTCCGTCATTTCCATTATTAGCCTTTCCAGCTCTTGTTGTCTTTGGTCGAATTAGACAAGGAGAGACTGACTTCCTTTGAAAACTCCATCTCGTTTGCACAGGTTAGACCCTTGCAAGCTCCAACAACACAAAGGTTTACAATATGTGTAGTACAATGAAATACAAAACCTTAGGGTAGTTGACCTGGATTCAAGCAGCAGCATTTGCTAGCCATGTTTCCTGCTCCATCATAGGCTTGGCCTCAAAGAAACTTCAAGTCCAGACCATAAGTTCATATTGCATGGTTGATGTGATCCTTTTTGCAATCGAGTATCCTGTGCCTCCTAAATCACACAGTATAAACTCCAAAACAAATTTACCCTTGCTTGTCCACAAATCAAACAATAAAGGGCATTTGCTCTCTGTTGCTCAAATCAGCAGCTTCATCAGAACAAACAGTGAAGAACTTGGCTTCATGCACTGTCTAAGATTTTGTCTCACGTCCGCTGTCCAATGCCCACAAGTCAATCATTCTGAATTCTAGGTCCAGGTATTGAGCATTCTTCCCTGCTGTTCTGAAATGCTCCTCCAAAATAGAATCTTCAGCATCAACACAGAACCGTAATAATGCTCTAAAATTCCCTTGGTTTTCCCCTTCCAAGACCACAGATCCATGATCCCTGTGAAGCTTAAGAGCAATGTTGCTTCCCACAAAGAGCGAGACTCTTCAGAATGGACTTCAGGATGGATCGATTTTCTTGACATTTGTTGATGCTTCCAACTCAATCATCTGTTCTACAAATAATTCTCCCTTCTGCATTTGTCTCTTTAATGTGTGAAGGTCTTCTGTCGCCACTACAATACATTGTTGAACTTTGTGCTCTCCTAGAGTCTTTTTGGCTTGAGTAAAACTAGTCATATGACTGTTGACAAGTTGACCTAGTCTAGTCTGCTGTGATCGCCTTTGGCAAAGAAAACACAAGGGATACAAAATTCCCCGTTTATGGCTTCAGAGTAGGTCAGCCATGATAAGGACTGCAACAAACAACGCTGAAACAGTCTTTTCTTGCTGTACCCCACTTGGACTGCAGATTCCCAGACATATTTTAAATTATGCCAACGGTAATGCCCACCTCTTGGGGTTTCTGGGCAACGTAGAAACATTCCTGCGTAGCTCCCTGCAACTGCCATCTTGTTATCCTGCATGTGCTAACATGAATTTCACCACTCTTGATACATGTAATAATGTAAGTACTGTAAATACTGTACATCACCTAAGTTTCGCAAGCGAGAAAATCTTGTAAACTGGAGTGAGAGTCGTAAGTAACAAAATTTTGCAATCTAAAGCAAGACTCTCAATTGTTTGTAAGTGATTTGCATGCACAAAATTTTGTAATCTCTTCACAAGTGACTTAGTCTGCGCGGAGAGACTGTACTAATGTGTTGTTACTCAATTCATGTGCTAAATACATGCCAACCAATGCCTCCTGCTTGCAGGCTCTCATTGCAGGCGTAGCTTCGTAACACTGCTGGTAGACATGATACACGTGTGCTGTAGCTACATAACAGCAGCTGTACAGTAACGTTACAAACCGAATACAAAGTCTAAATGCATTTTAAATGCTTAATTAATGTCTGAGCAATATAAAATCGTTTGAAACAGTGCACTGGGATTGTATATACCTTTCGTGTTATGACGGCTAATAAAGCCAGTAGTGCATGCTTGAAGACCTTGTACACTGAGTAATCGTGGTGGATCTTATACGGCGTGGTCTCCAGGATCTGGCTAGAGTCAAATTTTTACCCCAAAAAGTTTCATCATTACTTTGTCAGTTCTTTTGCAAGTGAAAAGTTCTTCTTTATAGAAGTCAAAAACAGCTTTGTTCAAGAAGTGAAGAACCTAACCAAACACTCTTCTGCTGTCTGTGTATTGACAAAGACATAATTTCCTGTGTTTGTTGCTTTAGACAAATTAAAGTGGTGTCTATGTTTTTGACAATCATCTGCATATCACCAAAACCTTTGGTTGTCATGGTGGCTTGGCTCAGTGCCTGGGCCTAAGCGTGACTATAACATTGGAGCAGTTTACTTAAGCAATTTCTTTGTTTCTGGTTTACAGTCTATCTGGAACACAGGCTGGTTTTACTGTATTTGCTGTTGAATGCTCGTAGCTTGTTGACAACAAAGTTTGGCGATTAAATTTGGCAAACTGGCTACTCTCTCTTTGCAAAATTAAAGTGACTGCAAAAATTAGTTGATTTACAGTACTGAAAACTCTTCAATGTATTACATTTCATGTGAAACAATATATACCTAAATTCAATTGCAACAACACCAACAACAAAAGCAACAACAACAGCCACAAAAAATCAGTTGCATAAATGTGCAAGCATATGATGCATCTTACATTTTCAAGCTAACCTTGAAGATTAGCTGAACCATCAATGATTCCATAGCAATTTGCACCTGGGACTGTAAAATACTCACACCTCTTTGTGGTTGCAAATTTTGATTGTACTAAGTTGAAAGCACCAAGCCCAAGTATCCTACACTAATGACGTTTTGTTGTCAGAGCAGAACAAGGCTATTTATGCACACTCCAGGTTTCAAAAATTCTACTACAGAGACATGAATCAGTTCCAATTATTATCAATATAGCTTTTAAAGTGAGCAGTGCAGCAAATGCTTTACTGCGTCACCAACTGCAGCAATAACCCCTGTTTGCAATAACCAGCTGTTAATGTAACTAACAGTGCTTTATTGTGTCACACAAAAATGTCAGGTTTTCATTGAATAAGTCAAAGTGATACACACATATTCCAGTCTGTCTGCTTTAGTAAAGGAACAGACAATGCATTCTTTAATGCAAAACTTGAAATACATGCCTAAGGCTGAGTTTCAATGTATGCATGTGTGTGTGTGTGTGTGTGTGTGTGTGTGTGTGTGTGTGTGTGTGTGTGTGTGTGTGTGTGTGTGTGTGTGTGTGTGTGTGTGTGTGTTGGTTAGAGAGTGCATTTGGAGAATGAAAACATCCAGGACCTTGCAGGGTTGCAGGTTCAAGTCACAGTGATGGCGAGCTATGGCATAATTTTCTTAAGCAAGAAACTTACACACAATTGCTTCTCTTGACTCAGGAGTATAAATGAGTACCTGGTCATTGACTGGGGTGGACATGACTGCTGGCTTGGCCCTAACATCATGCAGCAGACGGGTACTTGTGGGCCTTGGTGTCCAGTCCCAAAGCTGCGCCATAGTCAGTGTCTACAGGTGGATTGTAGCGCTGGCCTTAAGCCTCCATGTAAGCGCATGGAGGCCCTGTCTCTAGAGGCAGGAGGAGCTATCTCCACAATTGATCATGAATGACGTGGAGGGCTTGACATTTGTCCATTGTGTGTGTGTGTGTGTGTGTGTGTGTGTGTGTGTGTGTGTGTGTGTGTGTGTGTGTGTGTAAATTAGTCAGTCAGTAACCTAAATTAGCCAGTCACCATAATGGTAGTCAGTAACCTTAATCATCATTAATATATATATATATATATATATATACACTGTACTATGATTAACTAACAGCTAATATAAAAAAGATCCAAAGTCATGTTTTGGCATAAGTAAAAGTAAATGCATCATGTATATTCTTCACTCCTAGCAACTCCTATATTGCTTCTAATTAAATAACTTGGTACTCAAGGTTACGGTTAACAAAGACTAATCAGTATAGAAAGAATCAACAAAAATACTGCTTGGCAATAAACAAACAATACTATAATAATTACTGTTGTGAAGACTTTGTTGCATCACTGTCTGCTGTTGGTATGCACAAAATGACTAAATAATTGTTATTCCTTACCTGTGTGAAGGTATCTTTTGCCATTGGGCAACTGAAACAGAAACATGACAGAACCAGGACAGCTACAGATGACACATGCAACACAAAAACATATGTACTTACAATTCTCATTGGCGTTTTACTACAAATTCTTGTACTTACTGGTTTGCATCAAACAGACACACTGTTATGCCTTCTATAGTTAAAGGCTTATTGAGAGGTAACGCATGGATATAGTTAGTGGAAACTCGAAGCCTTGTCCTGACAAAGTTTGCAGTTGGACTGCTGCAGTAGATCGGCTGTTTAAATCCCTGTTTCAAGCCACCATAATGATCATAGTGGAAGTGACTGAGAAAATAAGCTGTGCAGTCAGTAATGATACCATATGAGAAAGCATCAACAGTAAAGTTTGTCCCTACATTTCAAATACAAGACATCACATTAATTAATGTAAACAAATCTTTGATAAAGCAAACAATGTACCTGGTACTCTTTTGTAGAAAGGGCATGTTCTTGTAGACGTTGAACCACGAGTCAAAAAGCTATCATGCTGACGACCCACTAACATCCGTGTGCCAGGGTGACATTTCTTAATAGAATGTGACAATATCTCACTATCTCTACTATTGCTTGCTGTAATGCTGAAAGTCGTATGCACCTGCTTATTACATTGTTTCGAATTTAGAAATGACAAAAGTGAACTCTGAACCAGAGACCGTTTCCCCATCTTAGAAGACACCTGACCGTCTTTTGTCTTCAAACGATCTTCACAGTCCATTCTTCCACCTGCCACTGACTGACTGCCTAGATGTCTATCTGACAACAATTTGTGTAGGCCTACATCACCATTGTGAAATTCTGTAGTTTTAGCTTCAGCTCTCCCTGAATAGCATTTCTTCATGTGACCCCGAACAGTTGTAGTAGACATAAATACAAACTTGTCATCTTTGCAGTCAGACACTGCAGTATCAATGGTCAAGTTTTCAGCTTTGCCACTATCGTCTATGTTATGTTTTTGTGAAAAGAAATCAGAGTTTGACACATCACAAGAAGAAGCACCAACTACATTAAATGAATCCTCCCAATCGTGACTTTTAGTTGACTTCATCGTAATTCCTGTCTCCGAACCAGATCTTGTAGGCACCAATTGTAATTGCGACCTGTTCTCATTGCTCCTTTCCATTTGTCTGTCAGAAACAGTACAAGTAGAAGCTACTAATACTGGTTTTTTCCTTCGAATTCCAGCCTTCCAATTTCTAGCAGCACGATCAGCCTTTGCCCGTTTCCCACATAATCCTGATCGCGTCCCAGCAAAAACTCGCAGCCGCTTTGGAGGCACGAAGTCGTTGTCATCATCAGGATCAAACATAGTTCAACTTGAAATGAGAGTAGAGTGTGTACGCGCGCTAAGCTGTTGGCGCATGCTCAGTAGCGCAACGAATAAGGCGCGATGTTCGTCTGCAAGAGTTTCTGGAACTAGGAAGAACGAGGTCGCTCCGTTTAAGGATTGGAAAAAAATGAGCACTCAAGAAATGGAGTTTTCTTACGATAAAGAGAACTTGCCTTCTAGTGCTTATGCTCATGTTCTGCTCGAATTTGATGACAATGGCGTTGTAAACGAAAGAGAGGGTAGACAGAATTTTCTTTGGTAAGTAAGAATTAATTTACTGTATATTTGTGGTAGATATTGACTTTATTCCTCATGATTTACTGATGTCAGCAATTGCTAGAGAAATTATCTCAAAAATTAAGACTCCTTCAACTCACAATGTAAGGTAGGTCAGTACGATCGTAAAAACTGGTTTGATTATTATTAAATTATTTACGTACGTTAACACTTACAATTTGAAAATTATAATAGTTGAAAGTTATGTAGGGTAGGTGTTCCTAATTGTGGACACTCCCCGGTAATTTGAGTTACAAACGTTGTTTCTCTGGTAACCTGCAACGGAGAGAGAGGGAAACATGTCCGATGTAAGCACCAATGTCTAAGCTTGGAACAATACCTGTACGACTAGAATCGCACAACGTCTGCTAGCGCACTAGCAAAATATACGGGATAACGCACCACACACACACACACACACACACACACACACACACACACACACACACAATGGGTTTTTCGGCATTGCAGAAGGATTGCCAAATAGTGACAGGACAAATTTGAGAGATGACATGTCCCGCTGTATAGCTAGTATCAACCCATCTATGTTTTGGTCCAGGCGCTGGACATTTACACAATGCAGTCTGTTTCACAACAGTAGTTTTTGAAGCCATTGCACTCTTTGTCTTTGAATTTATTGTTCAATTAGAGTCTCATTAGCAGATTCTAAGTTGACAATATTTTTATCTTGTAAAACCTTGTAACACCAAGAATGGAGCGAATGCAGTGCAGATGACACACAAACATACATTTTGACCTGGACCTGGAAGTTGTCCATCACTGATGATGCCTGTCGTCCACAAAGACGATCTGAATGAGTTTTGTCACGTCTCTAAATATGGAGTTTGGGAGGGGCTACAATACTATACATGTACATGGGATTGAGGGGAGGAGCTAATAATATATAGTGGGAAGCACAGTGCTCAAAATTAGTTTTCAAAGTTATAGCCCGTTCACACTAGCGTTTTTAAGCGGGCCAGCCCGGGCTGACCCGGGCCAGCTCGGTTGAAAGGTGTAGTGTGAACGTGGGCCGAGCCGTGCCGTGCCGAGCCGAGCCGGGCTGAGCTGGCCCACCCCAACTTGCCGGGCCAGCTCGGCTCGGCTCCGCTCGTTTATGTAGTGTGAACGGTAACGGGGCTGGGCTGGACGCTACAGCAGGCGGCAGACGGTAAGCATGCATATCAATTGCATTCTTTTAGGATGAGCGTAAAGTGTCAATCTAGCTATTATACATCACTATGGCGTGGACAGAACAAGAAACCCTTCTTTTGATTGATCTTTGGGGGGAAGAGAGTGTACAAGTTCAAATTGAAGGTTGTGCGCGCAATAAAGAAGTGTACGCAAAGCTTGCAGCGCGTATGCAGGAAGAAGGATACAACCGGTCAGGCACGCAGTGTCGAGAGAAGATCAAAAAATTGAAGACCGACTATAGAAAAGTAAAGGACAACAACAATGAGAGTGGGAGAGCACGCCGCTCAAGTAGGATTTTTGAGGCAATGGACGCCATTTTAGGTCATAAGCCAGCGACTTGCCCGCCTATTGTGCTTGAGAGTACGAATAATCCTGCGCATACCGACGTTACAGCTGTAGACAGCAATGCAAGTGGCAGTCAAGGTATTGAGCTCGATGACTACGGTGATGAAAGCTGTGTGGGAGAACTTGCCCTCAGTAATTGTTCCTCAACAGGGACTACAAGTAGATCTACCCCAACAAGCTCAGTATGTCCGTCTTCTCCTGTTGCCAATACACCCACAGCTGCAAAGCAAAAGAGAAACGGAACGAAGAGAGCACGGGAGGGGCAAGGCAAGACTAGAGATAGAATGAAAGACATGATGCAGACAATAATGGCTGGCATGAAAGAAATTAGAGAGGCAGACTCAGTACTTCTAATCGATTTAGAAGAGAAACGACTGAAGCTTGAGGATGCAAGATTGAGAGAAGAAAGAGAGTATGCCGAGAGAAAAAGAAGGGAGGGAAGACAGTACGAAGAGAGAAGAAGAAGGGAAGAAAGGGAGTTTCAGCTGCAAATGATGCAGATGATGGTAGGGTTTGGAAACCAACCATCAGGTCAATTCACCCAACACTCAGGCCAGTTCACTCAACCCTGGGGCTTTTCCAATTTGCTGGAAGACAGTGGTCCTTACAGGCCTTCCCAACAAGAATAGATCTGACTTTTCAGTTGTTCTTTGTTAATTAATGATATTACTGAGATTCTTGACCTCAAATACAGACAGACGGACAGCGAGAGAAACAGACAGACAGACAGTTCAATCAAGTTACAGTGTTCAGTGAAGTTAAATTCGAGAAAATAGATTGGAAGACCACATCACACCTACTTCACTAATTAATTAATTAACTATTTGCCAAGTGTGAAACTAGAGTTTCTCGAATTGCTGCTGTACGATCATTGACAGTATCTCTGACAGTGTGCGTTTCAGCATGTTGAAGTTGCAAATCAGTCTCTTCCATCCAGTCATCATCAAATGAATCCCCATGTATTTCACACACATTATGGAGGACACAGCAGGCAGCTATAACATGCTGGACATGCCTAATTTGCATGTCGTTCTTTTTCATTAAACGCCTCCATCGAGCTTTCAGGCGACCAAACGCATTCTCCACAACTATTCTAGCTTTTGAAATTCGATAGTTAAAGTTCTTCTTTTCGTCAGTCAGGTGGTCATTATGTGGAAACGGTTTAAGGAGCCAATTCTTCAGGGGATAAGCAGAATCACCAACAAGAAACACAGGTATGGTGCACCCTTCAATTTCTTTCTGCTGTTCATTCAATATCAATCCACTTTCTGCGTTCTGAAATATGGAGGAATTGGCCAAGACCCTTGCATCGTGCACACTCCCTGGCCAGCCAACATTTATATCCCGAAACAGATATTTATGATCTACAACAGCCTGTAAAATCACGGAGTACCATCCCTTTCTGTTATAGTAGTCGGTGTGATTGAGCGCTGGTGGAGAAACTGGAATGTGACATCCATCAATTGCTCCTGCACACTGGGGAAAATTGAAGGACTGGGAAAATCCCTTTACTACATCTGTTAGCATTTCTCCAGTAGGAAACGTGATGTAACCAGACATAAGACAATGAACGATAGCTCGACACGTACTGTGAACAATGGAGCAGACAGTTGATCTGCCAATGCCAAACAGGTGGGATATTGTACGGTACTCCACGTTTGTTGCCAAGTACCAGACTGTGACTGCGACTCGCTTCTCAATGCAGATAGAGGCTCTTAAATGTGTCACCTCAGGTTCTATCTCGTGCCTCAACTTCTCACACAAATACAAAAACGTCTCTCTACACATTCTAAAATTTTCTTTCCAGTCACGTGCAGAGAATGTCCTCTGCACGACAAAGTCCCACCAGTCACTTGACCTATACGCATCCAGAAATCAATCAATTGAGAGTTATGACAGCTTACAATTATTTGGATACTCATTACCTGGGGTAGCTCCATATCTGTCGTTCTGGAGAAGCAGAGTTGACCAGAACTAAAAGCAACGCTAAAGTAGTCCAGGTTTCCCGCCGCTGCAGCTGCCGACGAAGAAATGAAGGGTGGATGCGACATCTTCTCCTGCTTGACGCTCTTCTCGTAGACACCATATGCATTTCTGCGTTTGACTGACGAACCACGAGGGAGAAGAAAAGGCGCACAGCTTGTTGTCGATTCATAGCACTTAGTACGGTACTAGCGCGTGCAGTTTGAGCTATCTAAGGTAATTATATTAAGGTAGCGCGCGTGCCAAAACACACGCCTACTAATCGGGCTAGCCGCTAACGCCACAAGCAGTGTGAACGGGGGCTGGCTCGAGTCTCTGGCCCGGGCTGGCTCGGCTCGGCTTCGAAGACGTGCTAGTGTGAACGGGCTATTAGTCGGCAGTATGGCCAGTAATGCCAGAAGTTAGCCGGTCATTCAAATTTTTTACCGGTCGTCTAATTTAATTAGTAATCAAAAGCAGTTAGTAATCAAAAATTAGTAATCTCTAATTTAATTAATTAGCAATCATAAACCAAGAAACAAGAGTCAGTTGAATACACATATTACTAAGGAAGTAGGCATTAGTTTACAACATGAAAGCACCTAAAATTGCAGTAACTAACAAAACATAGCAAACTGTGAACTGCTTTCCTTTATAATGTTACAGTTTTACATCAAATTAAGCAATTTACTCTAACACCACACTATAAGCATATTTGTTCGAACATAACTAGTTACTACAGATCTGAGATGCTATTCTGACATCATGCAAGTTGTGCTAGTGCATGTGACGATGCAAGTTGTGGTAGTGTGAAGATGCAAGTTGTGGTACTGTGACCATATTTCACTCATCATTCAAGATCCAAGAGTCCCAATCATCCAGAGATACCGACTGCTCTGCCTCACATATTGTTTCAGTTGCCTCATTGATCGCTGAAGTGTCTTCTTGTTGATGAATGGTCTCGCTGCTGCATTCAATTTTTATTTTTTTGGGATGACTTTCATGACGAGTTCTTGAACAGTCTGACCACCATAACTGTACAGCAGCGCTTGAATCAAAATTTTCAAGTTCAGTTCCCTCAACACTGACCTCTAGCAGATCAGATAACGTCTCCTGACTAAGACTTGTTCTACGATCAGTTTTAATAAGTTTTAAGCGGGAGAAAAGGCGTTCTACTTTTGCAGTACTAAAAGGTAAGCTGAAAAGGAGCTGTGCAATAGCAACTAAATTCCTAAATTGCGTGCAGTCAGGTCCAAACGCCAAGCGGTACCAAACATGTTGATACCCATCTCTGTCCACTCGAAGATATTGATGTGCATAGTCAAGCATCTCCTTGGCTTCTTCCTGAATTGCTGCTAGATCAGTAGCCTTGGCCTCGAGAGGAGCTCGGAAATTCTCAACTAGCATTGAAACAGCCTCTGTAAGCTGATGAGAGAAAGACTTATCGGTTTTGTGTGAGTACCAGGCTTGTGTGTCCAAGAAAACCATAATAGCCCTCATAAGTTTTGTGTCTGACCATGAAAGTCTTTCCTTCAATTCATCATCCAGTCTTCTCAGATCACTTAAAGCTTGCTGTCTGCAGCTGTTCACAACAACATCATTGAAGTGATGTAATTCAATTCCTTGATACGTCATTTTGCCATCTGCACTTTCTATTAGATTGTCCATGACACGTCTGCTTGCAAACCAATTGGTTAAGGGAGTTTCTTTCAACTGTTCCATGGCTCGGTGACTTTTGAGTACTGATTGAATTGCCTTAATGATATCAAGATCATCTTCCTGTAAAGACAAGCTCAGACTAGCGGCGGGATCTAAAATATCTATGTAATGGGCACAGGACAGAATTATTTTTGCATGAGTCCACTTTGTCAAATAACCTTTTAGACGCTGCCGATCAGGGCTTCTAAGACTAGCATCTTCACAGAGGCTTGCTAGGTGGTTCATGTAAGCCCCATACCTATCGAGAACTCTGTGGAGTGCTCTTCGCTTATGAACAATCCATCTGCTTCCTGATGCTCTCACTGGTAGGTTGCCACCCCTTGGAAAATTGTATACTTCTTTCAAATCGTTCACAATAGCCCTCAGTTCCCTACATTTCTTGGGAGACTTGTTGTAAAGATAATAGATCCTAAGAAGCATTTCATCTATTTCTTTAAATACTGGATTGGAGAGAGCGTCTCTGCTTGCCAGTTCTAGTCGATGGGCAAAACACCACATCCAGAAAATCCATGGCAGAACATTCTGAACTTTTGCTTTTAGTCCACGTATCTCTGAGATGTTTACAGCAGCACCATCAGTTCCCACACCAACAAGAATTGGCAAATTTTTGACTTGCAGCACATTTTCTGGATTCATCAAATCTCTTATACCCATATCTTTCAGAGCTTCTTGTAGGCAATCGAAGAGTCCAGCAGAATCAGCCTTAGACGGTTCCAGTACTTTGAAGTATCGACTTCGAGTTATTAGCTTTTCAGAGGTGTGATCACTCTCAGAATAGATGATTGCAAACAACTCATTCTCCACTTTTCCTTTGTCAGCTGAACTATCCATCAAGATGCTGAAGAAAGGTGCTGCCACTGTTTGTTTGAAATGCTGTCGCTGACTTTCAGCAATATAATGCACAAAGTGACTAGCTGCTACATCAGTTGAATATGCCTCTCCCAGCTCAACACCATGTCGTTTTTCAAGAGCACAGATAGATGGATATTTTACGAATGGAAAGTTTTCTTTTGCCAGAAAATAACATATTTCAAATTTCTTCATCATCCTTGCTTTGGTCTCCGGCTTCATCTTAAAACTTCTGGCAATCTCACTGTAATCCGTCACTGGCTCTCTCCTCTCTCTTGCTGTTTCTTTTCGCTTGTAGGACATTGCAGCTTGATGCTGAGCACTCCCAGCATGATCAATGACATTGTTGGTTCTGTGATTTCTTGACCCATCAATCCACGTTCTGGAGAAATGCTTAGTGCCACATACCTTAGATTGGTATGTTCGACACACCTCACACCACAAAATATCAACCATTGAAGGATTATCTTTCATCACTTCACATTTAAGCCATGACATAGTTTGATAATCAGCTTCATGGCTTCTTTTCCACCCCATAAATGTTTCTTTTGATATATGACGTCTGCATGTGGTTGATGACACATTTTGACGTACAGGTGTTTTTGCAAGCTCTGGAATGGTTGTAATCGGATGACTATTTGTAATCTCCCTTTGGTCTTTCTGTACATGTTTGTTCTTGTTACTTAATAACCAGGAATCAAGAGTTTGCTTGATCTTGGAAGACTTGCTTTCAGAACCCTTTGGCTTAGTAGCAGTGGCAGCCATAGCACGTTGAGTTGTGCGAGAAGCATTGCCATATGCCGGCTTGTCACCATTTTGACTTTCTTGGGCTGCAGTGTGGTGTGAGTCAACAGGTATGCCAGAATCTTCATGCATAGTTTCTACTGTAATATCCATGTTCGAAGGTATTGCACAAACCCTTGGGCTCTTAGGTTGGAATCCAGACAATGACCATGACTTTGGTTCAATTCTCTTTGACTTTCTTGATTTTCTAAGGGTTTTCATTACAACAAATTCACTGGCATTCTCATCATCACTGAAGCCAAAGGTAGATTCAAGTTTGTCAGAGTCAGACTCATCACAGCAATCAGAGGCAGGAATGTCACTTTCGGCATGGTAACTGAGATTAGTGGCTGATCTGGGTAGCAAAGGCACAAAGTGATTGAGTTGAACATTTCCCTTAAGAGTTGCTGGCTGAGTTGTGCTAGACCACATGATATGAATATCATTATTTTGACTTGTTGCAGATTCCAAAGGTTGTACAATGGTATTCATAAAGGGGCGGATACGTTGGTTAACCTCAGGGTAGTGCATGTTGATGGAACAACCAATTGCTGCAGCTGCACCATAGACTTGCACCATCCCACACCAACTTCCAAATTTCTTTGTCTCATTGCCCTCCTTCACCACAACTAAAGCTAGACTGTCCTCAGTGCCCTTTCCCACTTCCTTTGCGGCTTTGAACACGCTGTAACTCTCATCAGAAAGAAACGTGGCAATGAGTGAAGAAGGATTCACACCTGGACAAGACGAAGATTTTTCAATCAAAGCAGCTGCAATTGCCTGTGGCTTGTTGCAGAGCTGTTCTGCAACTTGCTGACGGAGTTGCTTGTGATTTTCTTCCTTTCCTGTCAAGGACATTGCAACAGCCCGAAAAAAGCAATTGCCATCAGCTCCCACACACACAGGCTTATGGGTCACCGGAGCATCATTTGGGTAAAGAAACTGCGCAACTGGGTCCAGAGACATAACGCTCTAACAATGAATTGAAAGGCAAAAAGCAACGCGGAAGTTTCAACAGATGTTAGTATACCATAATTAACGTCATTAAGTACTCATGTTCCATGTACCATAGCAAATCTTTACACAGCATGACCACTTAACTGATTGTATCATAATTCACTAGAGATGTCATGGCATTTCATAGTAACACAACAATAGCTAAACGGTCCTCTCACAAGACTTAGATAAACATGCAGGGCTGTCCCTCTCATGCAGACATGATTGAGGCCTGAAAAATAAGGTAAAAGTTGGGCGGTGCTATAGATTGTAGAGTACAAATTCAGAGGCCAACACATGAACAGAGACTAAATAGATGGTGCTAAATGATGTACATAGCTAACATATAATATCACATAGCTATGTAGACTAGCTATACACTTAATTGGCTCTTCATAGAGCTGGGATAGCTCTTCTCATCACTAATTAATGACCTAAAAAAGTTGACCGGTCACCTTGACCGGTAATTAGCAACTATCACCGGTCATTATCCAAATATGACCGGCAGTAATTTTGAGCACTGGAAGCAGTCATTGGAGAGTTCAGTTCTCCGGTCAGCAAGGAGACAGGAAGAAGGAAGAGTGCGAGAGAGGAGGAGAGTGAGGGATGAGGTAGAACTTCCGTAACTGAGGAACGGTGTGACTGAGAGTAACGGAAGGAGTTACTGTTAACTGTCATCGGAGTGAAGTTTGACAAGGTTGTTATAAATATAGACGTGTGTGCAAATATATGTATATTTGATAACGATAATCCACTACCTCTCTACGAGTCGAACTATCTTGTCTTCCGCGGAGCGGAGGCTCTTGAATACTCTCGCGCGACAATTTGGGGCTCAGGCGGGAGAGCAGCTATTCCGGATTACAGAAGACGCAACACGGTTCAGAGGTGAGAGTGTAGGTTATTTCGTTATGGAGCGACTAGTCGCGTTTGGGAAGAAGATGGTTTTGACTGGAGCAGACTTCCCCAATTTGTGACGGATCAACAAACGATTGAGAGAGAAGATAGACAAAAGGAACGAGAATTGAAGAGGGTAAAACAAGGAGCCGCAGAAAGGACCAGGAAAGACAAGGCGGAGAGGGCCAGAAAAGTAATAGCCGAAGAAGCGGAGAGGGAAATGGTGGACTAGACCATACTAGTGCGGCAAAACTACCAAAGATCGCATCTTTTCAAGACGGCAAGGACGAACTGGATAGTTATCTTGTGAGGTTCAAGAGGTTCAGCAGAGCGAATGGATGGGAGGAAGAACGTTGGGCTGGCGCTTTGAGTGCCTTGTTGTCCAGGAAGGCCCTAGGCGTATACTCCCGATTATCGGAAGAGGCAGCTGTGGATTACAAGCAATTAAGGAGGCCCTCTTAAAGAGATACGACCTAACGGAGGACGGATACCAGCTCAAGTTTAGAAAGAGTAGACCAGAGTCAGCAGAGAAGCCCAATCAGTTTATCCATCGCCTGAACAACTACTTACTTGAAGAAATGGATGATGTTTTCAAAGTGTAATCCCGAGTCAGCCGAAGAAGTTGCAAATATGTTCTTAAGGGAACAATTTTTGGAGGTGCGTCTGAAGGACCTAGCGGTACATCTAAAGGAGAGGGAGATAGCGAGCCTGACAGCTACCTGACAGCTCACCAACGGAAATTTTGCACGGTGTCAAATGCTCCCATACATCAACAACGGAATACGACTAATGATGGTACCGGTGCGACTTTAATAGGAGAGAGAGCGTTGCAACAAGGAAAACCTTCATCCCGTTGCTATATTTGTGACAAACCCGGTCACAGGGCAGTAGCCTGCAGACTTCGGGGGGAAGAGACGTGCTTCAAATGCCAGAAACTTGGACACGAAGCCAAGGATTGTTAGAGCCCCGTCGGTACTTCAAGGTGGGAAAGCAGCCAGAAGACTCCTTATCGAGCGGGGGACGGAAAAAGATCACAAAGATGGGCTCGAGTCGGAGAACAGAAACTCAACCGGTCGATTACCGAATGACGCTGGCACTAAAAAAACCAGCGTATGTTTATTGAGGACGCGAGCGAGCGCCAAACACAGGTTTCTAGTCCTCGCTGACGGCACCGATGTACCATGCATATCGTATATGGAGAACGCCTGCAGCAACCCGGCATTTCCGATCGACGGAGAGATGCCAGTACGAGAAGGAAAAGTGGATGACAGGGTTGACTTGTACAAACCTTGAGAGACACGGGATGCAGTGGCATACTGGTGAAACAAGAGCTAGTCAAACCAGATTAGTACACGAGAAAGTTTGGATTGATCAAGTTAGCGGTCTGCACGGTCAGGGAAGTCCCATTGGCGAAAATAAAGATCGATACTCCATACCAGACTAACCTCACAGGAGACGTGGAGGCTGTGTCCGCGCAACGCGATCTACGATCTCTTTATCGGAAACGTCCCCGATGCTAAAGATCCCAACGACCCGAGAGTGAATCGGTGGGAGGCCGGTGTGTTAACCAGGGCGGCTTCAAAAAGGACCGACCAGAGCATCCCGTTGGTGACGAGCACTCACAAGGAATGGATGGATGTCGACAGAACGCGACTATCGCGTTTGTAATCGGAAGACACATCGCTGAGCAGGTACCGAGACAAAGCCAGAACGCAGACGAAGGGATGCCAAGAAGTGACGTTCGAACTCAAAAACGGCGTGTGGTATCGACTGTATAAGCACCCCAAAGCAAATAAGGGAGAGCAGATACGTCAAGTGATCGTCCCGAAAACACTTCGTAAGCAGATTATGGAGGTCGCGCACGAGTCGGTGATGAGCGAACAACTGGGTATAAGAAAGACGAGAGACAGGATCATCAACGACTTTGGTGGCCCGGGATTCAAAGCGACGTGACCAGATTCTGCAGATCATGCGACGTATGCCAAAGTACCGCTCCTAAAGGCACAGTACCCCGGGTGCTCTTCAAAGGATGCCTGTGATCGATACTCCGTTCAAGAGGGTAACCGTCGACTTGGTTGGACCTATCTATCTTCCTAGTGACAGCGGATACAGATACATCCTTACGTTGGTTGACTACGCTACGAGGTATCCCGAAGCCGTCGCGCTAAAGAAAGTTACCGCAGAGGACGTGGCGGAGGCTCTTGTGAATATTTATAGCCGCGTTGGGGTTCCAGAAGAGTTACTCACCGATAGGGGACCTCAGGTCACTTCAGAATGTATGAAAGAAGTATCACCTCTACTCATCATCCGACACCTAACTACTAGCCCATATCGCCCTATGTGTAACGGGTTAGTAGAACGATTCAACACCACGCTAAAAACTATGCTAAAGAGGCTATGTAGTGAGAAACCGCTTCAGTGGGACCGCTACATCGTGAAGTCCCTCAACAGTCTACGGGATTTGCTCCCTTCGAACTGCTGTACTGGAGAACCGTGAGAGGACCTATGAGGATTCTAAGATCGATATGGACAGAGGAAGAGAGCGATACAGGCGAGGTCTAGCTATTAATATGTGTTCGAACATAGAGAGAAACTGGAGGAGATCATGAAAGTGGATCGCGAGGAATTAGAGAGGTCTCAAGGACGCTACAAACGATTCTTCGACAAAAGATCAAAGGAGAGATGGTTTGCGTGGCGGACGAAGTGCTAGTGCTATTACCAACACACAATAACAACTTGTTAATGCATTGGCGGGGACCATTCGGAGTAACCAAAGTCGCAATCAATGATTATGAAGTTGAACTACGGGGAAAGAAAAAGATTTACCATGCGAATTTACTGAAAAGGTACCGCTCGAGGAGTGACACCGACGGCAAGATTTGTGAAAGAACTACGGGAGGATCGCTTTTAGAGGTAGCAAGTGCGACAATATTGGAAGCAGATTGATTGGATCAAGGCGACTCCGTGGATGGGAACAGCCTGCTCGAGCTAGGAACCTGTCGACCCATAGAGACCGCAGGGGACGTAAAAATAAGCAAAGAGTGTACGAAAAAAGAGGAGAAGCTCGAACGGTAATCGAAGAGTTTAGGAACGTTTTCACTGACCTTCTAGGCTCGACCGACTTGGCCGTACATCGGATTCAAATAACGTCTGATCATCCGGTGAAGTCTAAGCCGTACGTGATACCGTTTCATATGAAGTCTGAACTAGAAAATGATATCAGGGATATGCTGAAAATGAATATTATTCGGGCATCGGAGTCGCCATGTGCATCTCCAGTGGTTTTATTTCAAAACCAGACTGAACAAACCGGCTTTGCGTGGATTATAGAAAACTCAATCGTCTGACCATATGCGACCCAGAGCCCATGACCCCTTTGGTGGATGTAGTTCAAGATCTTGCCCGAGACCGATACTTTACAAAGATAGAATTGTCTAAAGGCTGCTGGCAGTTCCCCGTGGAGACGGAAGATATACAGTACGCATAACCGCGTTTGTGGTACACAACGGTACCTATGAATTCATCAGAATGCCGTTCGGATTCGTTAACTCCGCGGCTACTTTAGCGAGAGGATTGAGAAAGTTACTGGAGGGACTGGAGTATGCGAGCCACTACATGAATGACCTCGTCGTTCACACACCTACGTGGGGAAAACACGTTACCGCTCTCAGGGGAGTTCCGAGGAGGATCGCCTAACCCATCTGACAGTTAGGCCCTCCAAATGTGTCGTCGGAGCGCGTACGCTGTCGTTTATCGGCCACGAGATAGAAAACGGCCTCATTCACCCGAGCGAGGAAAACGTCCTAAATTAGGAAATTTAAGAGGCCAGGCACGAACAAAGAATTGCGCGTATTTCTAGGACTGACAGGGTTCTCTCTCTCTCTCTCCCTCTCTCTCTCCCTCTCCCTCTCCCTCTCCCTCTCCCTCTCCCTCTCCCTCTCCCTCTCCCTCTCCCTCTCCCTCTCCCTCTCCCTCTCCCTCTCCCTCTCCCTCTCCCTCTCCCTCTCCCCTCTCCCCTCTCCCCTCTCTCCTCTCCCCTCTCCCCTCTCCCCTCTCCCCTCTCCCCTCTCCCCTCTCCCCTCTCCCCTCTCCCCTCTCCCCTCTCTCCCCTCTCTCCCCCCTCTCCCCTCTCCCCTCTCTCCCCCCTCTCCCCCCTCTCCCCCTCTCTCCTCTCTCCTCTCTCCTCTCTCTCCCCTCTCCCCTCTCCCCTCTCCCCTCTCCCCTCTCTCCTCTCCCCTCTCCCCTCTCCCCTCTCCCCTCTCTCCTCTCCCCTCTCCCCTCTCCCCTCTCCCCTCTCCCCTCTCTCCCCTCTCTCCCCCCTCTCCCCCCTCTCCCCTCTCCCCCCTCTCCCCTCTCTCCTCTCTCCTCTCTCTCCTCTCTCCTCTCTCTCCCCTCTCCCCTCTCCCCTCTCCCCTCTCCCCTCTCCCCTCTCCCCTCTCCCCTCTCCCCTCTCCCCTCTCCCCTCTCCCCTCTCCCCTCTCCCCTCTCCCCTCTCCCCTCTTCCCTCTCCCCTCTCCCCTCTCCCCTCTCCCCTCTCCCCTCTCCCCTCTCCCCTCTCCCCTCTCCCCTCTCCCCTCTCCCCTCTCCCCTCTCTCCCCTCTCCCCTCTCCCCTCTCCCCTCTCTCCCCTCTCTCCCCTCTCTCCCCTCTCCCCTCTCTCCCCTCTCTCCCCTCTCTCCCCTCTCTCCCCTCTCTCCCCTCTCCCCTCTCTCCCCTCTCTCCCCTCTCCCCTCTCTCCTCTCTCCTCTCTCCTCTCTCTCCTCTCTCTCCTCTCTCCTCTCTTCTCTGTCTCCTCTCTCTCCTCTCCTCTCCTCTCCTCTCTCTCTATGAAATATTTGTCCACCTATGCTGCCATAGCAACTGTAATAGAAGGAAGCGCAGGAGAGAGCGTATTTGGCGTTGAAGACGGCTCTATCTGGCCGACCCACACTCAAGTTGCCTGAACATGATAGACGTTTCTTGCTTCGAGTGGACGCGTCAGATGTAGGGGTGGGAGCGATGTTGATGCAGGAGCACGAAGGAAAACCATCCCCGGTAGGATACGCAAGTAAGAAACTCAGCGACCGAGAGAGAAAATTCTCTACCATTGAAAAGGAGTCCTCAGCGGTTGTCTGAGGGTCAGAAAGTTTATGAGATTCATCTATGGAGTAGAATTTATACTCCAGATGGACCACCAACCGCTAGCATACTTGGATAGGGAAAGTACGGGAACGATAGAATCATGAGGTGGGCCATGTATCTGCAAAGCTATCAAAGGTTCGGAAAATGTCGGAGCCGACTTCCCGAGTAGGGTATGCTAACGACGACCGACAGAGACGTGTTTGAGCTACAAGAAACTACGGAGCAGTTTCTTTTCCAAATGAAGGAGATGTATGTCACGTCTCTAAAAATGGAGTTTACATGGACTATACATGGGATTGAGGGGAGGAGCTAATAATATATATTGGGAAGGAGTCATTTGGAGAGTTAAGTTCACCGGTCAGCAAGGAGACAGGAAGAAGGAAGAGTGCGAGAGAGGAGGAGAGTGAGGGACGAGGTAGAAGAAGTTCCGCAACGGAGGGACGGTGTGACTGAGACTAACGGAGAGTTACTGTTAACTGTCATTGGAGTGAAGTTTGACAAGTTTGTTGTAAACATATACTTGTGTGCAAATATACACATGGCAAATGGATAAAGATCTGCTGTTAAAAGGTAATGCCCCCAGCCAGATGGCTGGGTTCCTGTACTAAGTAGCAGTTATGGGCCGTGCTAAGCAATCTTCTCGCAGGAGCACCGACTGCGACGCCAACTGTGGTGTGGGCACTCAAAGTCCCACCCTGACCCCAGTGGCTGATGGACTTTGTTGCAGTCAGAGGCCTTTGCCACCCCAGTCAATGACCAGGTACTCATTTATATACTCCTGAGTCGAGAGGCAATTGTGTGTGAGTTTCTTACCCAAGGAAATTATGCCATAGCTCGCCATCACTGACTTGAACTTGCAACCCTGCAAGGTCCCGGATGTTTCCATTCTCCAAACGCACTCTCCAACCAATAATAACGGTAATCCACTACTCTCTACGAGTCCAACTATCTTGTCTTCCGCGTGACGGAGGCTCTTGAATACACGTGGCATGTCTTGAGATCTTCTGAATTATATATTACAAGTTTTGCAGATGTAAAATGATCCTTGGTGCACACGTGTGTGCTCACACACATTGGAATGAAGTCAGACCTCTCTGAAACAGGACTAATCCATCTATTTATTGTACCGAGTGGAGGTCGTTTAATGTTGTATAGCTTGTTTCTCAGCACCACGTTTGTGGCAACAGTTTGACATTTGATCTACGTTGGCTTGCTAAGTCAACATAGTCTCTGACATTGAATTTGATGTTTAAATGGTATCTTCATTAACTGTCTTCAAGTTGGTACAATTTTAATTTTTGGCACTTCCAAGATGGATCTTATACACGGTCTGCTGTATGTTATTATATCATGAAATTGTTCTTGCATTACAG
The DNA here is from genome assembly GCF_963422355.1 of Corticium candelabrum. Taxonomy (NCBI): domain Eukaryota; kingdom Metazoa; phylum Porifera; class Homoscleromorpha; order Homosclerophorida; family Plakinidae; genus Corticium; species Corticium candelabrum. The sequence goes on from NC_085099.1 coordinate 7,546,492, forward strand.
AATGGGAGAATGTGAACTGTGTGGACTACACAATGTTCATGGCAACTCGCGGTCACGAGTTTGTCATCTCTGCAAGTTGTGTGTACCGTGTCCTGAGGCCATGTAAGATGAAACAGCTCCTGTACACGTACTCACGAAATAACTCTATCTTAATTATTGTTCTATTTTACTACTTTCACAGAATTCCAACAATGAAGCTAAAGAGGAAACAGGAACAGATGAAGAATGCAGCTGCAGTGAAGATTGCACGAAAAATGACTGAAACAGTGCTAGAACAACAACTCACAGCAAACTCTCAGTCAAGTGACTTATGTCCTACTGCTTCCGCTGCCACCGATGATGATGATGTGATTTTGTCAGATGTAGTACCGTGTTCTTATCCACAACAAACACAACCGCCAATTTCAGACAACATAAATGTGAAAAGAACAGTTTCTAGGCCTTCTAAAATAAAGTGTCAAAGCACCTTGTTAGAATATTTTCAGACGTGATACCTTCCTATAGTCATTCTGTTGGTTCTATTGCACAACTGAACAAAGTAATGTCTTGCTGAGGTTCTAATGCAATAATAGTAATATTTGACAAAACATATTCCTATGTATGAGACTGCTAGATTGTGTATCAAACAGTTGGGAGTTTGTGCAAAGGAACAGTAAATTCGTAATCCTCTGGAAACAGCTGCTCCCTGGCAGGGTAGATGAGCTTGTATGTGGCACGGATGGTGGTCTCAGCAACACCCACTACTGCACCAACCTCTAAACAAATGAAGTGCAGACATAGTCACGTGGCAACAGAAAGGCTTTAGTACCTTTTTGTGATTTCTTGTTACTTGACGTTTGTGATGCTAGATAGATGGCTGCTGCAGCTATAGACGTGTACACTTTCCTATTACGGAAAAAAGACATAAATTGTAAAAATTTATTGTGCTTGATACCACAGGTTGTATCGTAACCCTGGGCAGAGGTCTAGTTCATTAGCTTTCTTTGCAATGTGCATAGCTGCTCGCTGTACATTAGGGCTAAGACCAAGGTTTGCACAGAAGCGAGACTGAAAGAAAAAACATATTCCTGAACTACACAATTGTGGTTCTGGCAGATTGACAATGATCTCACCATGAAATCTGTGCTCACCACTTGACCAACCTTTGTTTCTACTGCACGTTTTATGAGCTTGAAGCAACGACCAATCTCCTTCTTTGACACTTTGGATACTGCACATATCTCTGACAAGGAACACATTTATTACTCAACACTTTTGAGGTCGGTATTCATTTATCTCTTCCAGTTTGAAATACATGAAACTTAACATGGGATTTATTGTCAATATTCAATTTTATCTCTACAGCTGAACCTTACTTGTGTCACCTACACACACACACACACACACACACACACACACACACACACACACACACACACATGCACGAAGAGCACCATTCTGCAGTTAATATGCATGTGATGCATTAGCATATAAGACTGACTTTATTCCTAACTAATTTCTGGCTAAGGCTAAATAGAAGACTACATTAAGTAACAAAAGTAAAGGAATTTGTTTAATTTCCATACATCAGTTGCCATTACCTATAATTTTAGTACCGGGAATTTCTGAAACAGTACTCAGCCCATGGAACTTTTGGAAACTGTTCTAATGTACAGCCCATGGGTTGCTAATGAGAACCAAGATTGTAGTGCACGATTCGACCACACAGCCAGAAGTTAGTCGATATTCTAAAGTTGTATTTTAGTAACGTGCATTACTATACTACAGTGTACGTACTGGTATGGCAACCAGACAGTGGTCTTACACTGGAACAGAAGTTGAGCTTTGTCAGAAGGCTGAAAGAATAATTCAGAAGCAACGTCAGCCTTGCATTGCCCAACCTGGGTATTGACCGGAAGAGCCGGGGTAGGAGAATGGAGAGATAAATTAGCCTCTAAAGAAATGCCTGACAAGAAGCGTAGCAGGGCAGTCGGGTCTGGTTGTACCCCTAAGTTTATATTAAATAAAGACTTCACTAAGTATGCAGGATGGGCCTCACACTTGCCTACTCTGTGGTACATGTACTTGAGTCATTTTTGCCAATTGGGAACAGACTTTCTTTTAAACCCCCATTTTCCGTATTGCGGCCCTGGGTGCTGTTTTGGAAATTCCCGGTAGTTGAAATAACAACTGGAACAAGGAAATATATATATATATATATATATATATATTAAATATTGTGATTATTTTCAGTATTCTAATGGTTTCATGTATTTGAAACTTGAATAGAGTAAATGGCGACAGACTGTTTAAGCAAGCACGTGTTTAGAAGCACCTTTGAACGTCCTTGGAACTTGTTCTTGTCTACATGCAATGTAGAGACAGGCTGATGCAATGGCATCATTACTTCGTCCTTTCAGGTGTTTTTCTGAATCCACTTGCTTGAACAACACATTAGCTCCATCCTGTCTCACAACACATTGCACATGAATACAATCGCCTCAGATGGTCATTTTCTTATCACTGCTATCAACATACAACTATCATTCTTGGAAGGTTGATTCTGTCTGCCATCTGTGAAATCTCTCTCAGACCATGAACCAAACTTCTGTCTGACGTTCCTGACTGCTGTTAATAAAATAACATAGACGACGTTAGTACCAACGTCACACTCATTGTTTAAGCTTGCACAATTCATACTGAAGATCTGTGTTGTATCATATGCACAAGACTCTGGTCACCTCCATGAGGCAAGTGTCCTACACCAGTCGATAAGTCACCACCTCCGAGTAAAGGATTCTACAAAGTCAGTGTGTTATCAGATACAGAAGTAGAACAACATTTTCCTACTACATACCTCCGCAGCACCAACACGAGAGTTGTCCTTGCTCGACTTTTCGTTACTGAAAGTTCTCCATTCTGATCCAACATCTACTACCCTAGACATCAACACGAAACACCTCGTACACGTTTGTAACAATTGTCTGTGTGTTGAAACTGCTTTCCAACCTGTCTCCCACGACTATGCCACATTCAGGACAAACCATGTCGCCTGCATGATAATCTTCTACGAGATTGGCTCCTGGATGGTTAGGACAACGGACAGCGTCATTGGAATCAGGATTTCTGAGAAACGTGTATCTATTTAACAATTCGTTTAGGAAAGATGTAGAAAGGCAGACGAACCTTCTTGATGTCATCAAACAGATACAGTGTGTAGTGTGCTTACGGGCAACATTTATTGATATACGGGACTTTACAAGTCGCAACCGCTGGAGAATTTGCCCGCGGTATCCTAGAGAGCAAGGAAGGCGCAATGTTGCCATCTTGTCGGTTTGGTTTTATCATGCGCGAGCGTGCACGCTTGTTTGTCCGTGGCATGTCTAGAGTTCTTCTGGAGAAACTGAACTATGTTGGGGGATCTCGAGTGGACGTGATGTCATCAGAAAAGTTTCATGTTGTAGAACCCGCTACTGGTAACATCATGACTACTGCAGGTGTTTCAGGTGCAGAGGACGTAGAAAATGTTGTGAAGTCTGGTGTAAAAGGATTTCAGAAGTGGTCAAGGCTTTCAGGGCCAGAGAGAGGGATCGTGATGCACAAGGCCGCTTCACTCATACAGCAGCGGGTTGATGAGATAGCAGAGCTTGAATCTCGCGATTGTGGCAAGCCAATGTGGGAGAACAAAGGAGACATTCTTTTTGCAGCTGATACTGTTGGGTTTTACGCTGGATTAGCAGCAAATTTGCATGGAGAGCATTTCCAATTGGCAGGAGGTTCATTTGCTTACACACGTCGTGAGCCGTTGGGTGTTTGTGCTGGAATTGGAGCTTGGAATTATCCATTTCAGACTGCATGCTGGAAGATGGCACCGGCATTGGCTTGTGGAAATTCAATGGTGTATAAGCCATCACCACTGGCACCGTTGTCATCCGTGGTGCTTGGTGAAATATTGTTAGAAGCTGGAGTGCCACCAGGAGTCTTTAATGTTGTTCAAGGAAATGCAGACACAGGAAAGATGCTAGCAAGTCATCCGAGTATAGCTAAAGTCTCATTTACTGGTTCTGTTGCAACAGGGAAGAAGGTAAAGACTGCTACATGTGCAGAGGGATGGTGTCACACTGAAAAATGTGTTGGGATAACTGTTGATTACCCAAGGTGCAGAAGCCACTTGGGATAGGCAGCCATAGACCAATAACTCATTGCTACCACACTAACCACGCCTACTATATAACAAGAGCAGATTCTGCCCATTATCTAAATGTGGATGACACAGGTAACCCAGTTGCAGACTACTAAGAATAGACATGTCTTGATATGTGGTGTCTAGTGACATCCATGGGACTTTGTATCCCATGACCTATTTGCACCCTTGTACACTAACACACCTAGTATCTTAGTGAGTTAGCAACGGAGGGTTTTAGCACCATGGTGCTTCTTCATAGCCCATGGAGCCTCTGGTTAGTAACTTGCAGTAGCGGGTCTTGTCGACGACAGAACGACCGATCGAACAATTAAACGGATGTGGGCAGGTGGATAAGTAAACAAACACAGGTGCTTCATTGTTTCATGGACTCAACCCAAAGTCACTAGACAAAGTAGTTGCATGGATATGTCGAATTGTGTTGTGCGTGACTTGATCTCGTAGTGGTGTTTCCCCCTACAGGAACAGATTGATCGCTAATGAATATAGCCAAAACGTGCTTGAATGGTGAAAGTCAGCGAAAGTATACAATGTTATGTTGTAGTTCAGGTGTACATTGTTTCCAGTCATGTGATCTCAACGTGTAATCACGCGTGTTAGTCCACACCTTGCAACCATCTCAGATGTACAGATTCCAACTCTGTTTAGAATATTTATACAGACTAGGTCACAGGTTGCAATCTGTAAGATTGCTGGCATGGTTGCGGGTGGTTCTCCCATACTGAGCCACTTGTGGGTGTGGCATTGGAGGCACTCAGTGCCTGAGCCAACAAAAATGTAGAATCCAGATCCCTTTCTTTATTGCCATGGTCTTGTTCTGATTTTACTGTTATGCTATATAGTATGGCAAGCTAGGCCCATGTATGAATTGTGGTTGTTATCAGTAGCCTACTTTGCCATGCAGTCTTATGTGACGATTAGGTAACTAAGAATCAAAGCAAACATGCAAAGAGGTTGATAAAGATGTTATCAAACATTATAGTACTGTAGTATTGTCATTGTTAGTGGTATAATATCTTGGTTTGCAGACGTTTTTACAGTGACTTCATTACATCAGAAGCTTTCTATGTCATGGTTAACTGACCTCACTAACAAATTATTTTGTTATATTTAGAAGTAACTAATGTAACTAATGTAGGTATATGTGTTTCTTTAGGTAATGGAAGTAGCTTCTGGTGGAGTGAAGCCAGTCACTCTTGAACTTGGAGGAAAATCACCGTTAATAGTGTTTGAAGATGCTGACCTAAGCAATGCTGTGTCTGGTGCATTACTTGGTAACTACATGGCACAAGGAGAAGTAAATTTGATCATTGTGGTTGCTACCTGAACTGTGTTGACAATGACTTGCATTCATGCAGTGTTGTACCAATGGAACAAGAGTGTTTGTTCAAAAGCAGGTGAAGAAATTATTTGTGGAACAAGCAGTAGAGCGCGTGAAACATTTGAGAGTTGGAAACCCATTATTAAATGACACCCAACTTGGAGCAGTCATTTCTCTTCAGCACAGAGATAAAGTTGTAAGCTACGTAGATAGTGCAAGGAAAGAAGTGTGTTTTGCAATAAAGCAATTCAAGTGAGATATAACAAGGTGTCATTTGTGAGCAGGGAGCAGTAGTACTTTGTGGTGGAGAGATCTTTACTCCACCCGACTCTCGACTGTCTGGAGGTTTTTATGTTTCTCCTTGTGTCATTGATGAGTGCACTGATAATATGAAAGTGAACACTGTTGTCTGAGTGTGCCATATTTAGTATTGTGATGAGGGTTGGGTATTATGACAGGCCGTCCGAGAAGAAATATTTGGCCCTGTGATGTGTATTCTTGAATTTGAAACAGAAGAAGAAGTTATATCACGAGCTAACGACACTGAATTTGGGCTGGCAGCCGGAGTATTTACAAAGTAATGTTGTTCACATAATTGAAGATTGTGGTCCACTCTATTTGTTGTATTTATTTCATTCTTTAGCAATCTTCAACGTGCCCATCGAGTTATTGCTGGTCTACAGGCAGGCATGTGTTGGGTGAATAATTACAATGTGCAACCTCCACAGATACCATTTGGTGGTTACAAGCAGTCAGGATTTGGACGAGAAAACGGTGAAGTGGCATTGAGTTACTACAGTCAGCTTAAAACTGTGTATGTGGAGATGGGAGATGTTGACTCACCCTACTGAAGATTGAATAAGACAAGGATTGCATTAGTGCAGTGGTGTTACTCGAGGAAGAACAAATGCTTATGGTGTGTGTGTGTGTGTGTGTGTGTGTGTGTGTGTGTGTGTGTGTGTGTGTGTGTGTGTGTGTGTGTGTGTGTAGAACTTTGTAATCATTCAATATGATCAATGTAGGTTTCCTTTTTCAATAGAGTAGGTGCAGCGATGTTTGCCATTTGATGGTGAAGATAATATATATGTTGTGTCAGCCAGTACACCTGTTAATTCAGTTATTGGCAAGAAATCATGTTGCTAGGACGTGTTCACGTATGTTCAAGTAATGGTTCTGTGAATATATCAGATGTTACACTATTCTGTATATGTATTCTTCAGGAGTCATACAATTAGCCAATATGTTATCTCTTGCGTGTTCTCGAGTGACGTTAGTTGGTGGTTGTTTGTAGATTTGTCAATCCTCCGCGTCGAGTCAGTTCCTGCTCTTGAGTGCCAACGTTGGCTGAAATCTAAGTAAACGTACATTTTGAAATGGCACTTCGCAAAGCATAAAGCGTCCTACTTGCACGTTTACGCGCGAGCTGTGCAACGGCAGCTGTTCGTCCGTTCTCTCACCATCCCCTCTTGCCTGGTTCACCGTTCCCTGTTTAGGTTTATATAATAGTTATCATTAGCTATCTATAATGTTCTGCTTACGTCTAGTCGACATTCGGAGTGACATTCGTCTAGTTCAGAGGGGCACGGAGTAGATAGCGATCTCAGAATAAGAGAGTCTTGCATACCGATATCCTTTAGTTCTTCCACCTGATCCTCAGAGAGTTTACTTCGTAAACTAGGTTTTATTCGAATAATTGGTTTGTATTTTCTGCGGAATAACAAACGATGTCTAAAGATGCAAAGTGGCCGAAGTATTTCAACAACCAGACCGATCGATGGTGAGTTCGCCTGATTGTAGAGAGTATGCTCTGCGGAGGGGATTTTTTCCCTTGTGGCGTTGCTTTCCGTCTAGTTGGGCTTTTGCGAAACTGTCTCCAACTTGGACTAGATCGTTGCTCTGTAGACACAGAGATATGATACTCGACTCACTCTAGTATTGGTGTGATCGACTTACCAGTTGATTAGAGGGAATTTGTTCAAGAGTCGTCTCTTCTGTCTCGCTGTCGGAATCAGATTCGTTTTCGAATACTTTCCTAGGGTTGCCGTAGAATAGCTACGGGACAATTTGATAATACCGGCTAACTAGGGTTGCTTTCAGGTCTAGAATACTTCGATCGTTACCTCGATAGCTGAGTCACTTTGCCCTACTTCGATATCGGCAAGACATTTCGTTGCCATCACTAGCTTTCTCGTTGGAAGAACGCGCATGAGTTGTACACTATTGTGACGTCACGACATTGTCACTTAATTAAAACGGACACTGAACGTAAATTTAGATGTCTCGACTACAGTTTCATCGTCGTTAACGCGTTGTCTATACCAGGTGCTCACCAGAATTTTGTAAGCTAAAGAGGGAGTTGGGTCGGTTCAGATGCACATTTTGATTGGGATTATTTAATTAACCGCAAATCCCGTACCTTGTATGCAGGGATTACCAAGGTTTGTGGGTGTGGCCGGGTGTTTACGTAAACCGCTAGTAAAAAGGGCCTAGAACAAAGGTAAATCGTTTCTAGACTTACGTAATGAGAAGTGTTAGACGTAGGAGTATACTTTCAATTTTTGCCCATTCAATGTACAAAGCGAGAAAAACGTTCATTAATTAATTCATTTAGTGTACTTTCACGTAGCAACGTTTGGAAGTCACGTGTGATTATACTGAGTGCTGATTGGTTGCTACTGCAGTGGAGAGCAGAGCGTTGCTACGAAGCTCGTTTTGAGGGTCTGTGCTTTGCATCTAAGAATAACTATTCGAAGATATCAGGAGCAACCTTGTCAGTTTCATAACCGAGATCTTCACACACCCACAACACACGCGCACACACCGGCTATATAGGTATCCAGATGTGCATGCCCTTTGTAACTAGTTGCCGATAGCCTCACCCCGGACGCAGTGTGGATTGCAGCCCCGGATGCGCTGCCATCACTATGTCTGGTATGGTACCGCCCTTTGCGGTCACCGTTAATCATGTCCCTAGGGACATGATTAGTGTCAGTTACAAGTGTACTTTGTCGGTGTAGTAGATTACAGGAAACGACTGTCGCTGAGATCTTCGCTAATTTGCTTGCAGTACGTAAGCAGCAGTACAATGCGTTGCAGTAGAGGCATATGACGCATTGCAGCTTCAACTGAGAACCTGTGTACGCGTTCAAAGGCGAATGGTGCACTGCAAGTGTCATTTCTGATCTTCCATTTCACCGCTACGCTCTCTAAAGTAGCTGCAATCTCTTACTAACGCTTGACAGCGGCCTAAAATCGCAATATCGACAAGTACAGAGGCTAGAACAACGTCAAAGTCCAATCGAAAGCTCAGTTCCTAGCTAATAACATTAGTATGACACGCGCTGAAGAATTTGATTACGTACTTACTCCCGCCCAGAAAGGCGGTACCATACCAGACGTACAGTGGTGATGGCAGCGCATCCGGGGTTGCAATCCACACTGCGTCTGAGGTGAGGCTAAGTTGCCGAGCGTAGCGAGGCTTCTAGTCCTGGTCGCACAACAGAAATGGGCGTGGTCCTATATGGCTCTTCATCGAGCTTTTGGTATATGTGTGTGTGTGTGTGTGTGTGTGTGTGTGTGTGTGTGTGTGTGTGTGTGTGTGTGTGTGTGTGTGTGTGTGTGTGTGTGTGTGTGTGTGTGTGTGTGTGTGTGTGTGTGTGTGTGTACACACAAATCTCCTCTCATGACCACGTTTCATGATAGAACCTACCTTAAAAATCGTTACCGTGTCCGACTACAGATGAGTCTAAGAACGATTCGTGCATGTAACCAAACGGTGAAGAAAATGCTTCATGAAGTTCCGTCGTCCATCCTTTTGTATTGTAGCTAAGGACTGTGTGTACTTGACAACCAAGAAACACCTTCAGTCAACTATTGACACGTCCCGTACTAAATCCTTTACTACACTGTGCTGCATCTAACACTGTTGATAGTCAATATTTGCTTATATCAATTTCTATGTCAGTAAATACCATACCACTGTCGTTACAACGGAACTGAGGGCATACCTAGACTGTACATTTCAATTGTCTTGATCACGATCGCAAAACTACGACTACCTATACCAAGCCTCTATACGTAATCTAAACTACTAGGAAGTTTGCATGTTTACTTCCATGACGGCTAGGGTTTCAACAAATACGTATTGTCTAGATAGGACTTGGCGTTTCAGTAGACGGTCTGAAACTCCGTTACTTACGAACGCGAGGCGCCTACGGATACCGTACAACTAGTATACTTAATTGTATTCACGAACGATAGATTACCGAGAGGACGCGCCAGAAACTAATTGATATCTAACAATCTCACGCTTAATCATAGTTCCTAGTAAAGCTGCAAGAAAAAACAACCAAACCCCCCAAAAACATCAAGCGTGTCCCGTTTCGTACCTCTGTGGAGTCTTGACTTGTCTTCCAAATCTCTAGTGCATTTAGGATTGTCCGGGTGTGTTGACATGTCTGGTGGCAGGAGGTGTCTGATCGGCAGTGTCGGAAAACTGTTGTCATTGTCAACCTCGTTAATTGCTGTCTCCGAATAGTGCTCTAGGTTCCCATGACTGTTCTAGCTGTAATCGGTTCTATTTCTGTAGTGTCTGCCTCTTGCCGCGATCGCTGGCGTTGTTCTTAGTTGGCTCGGTCTGCAAGACTTGTGGTCGCCTCCACATTTCACCTCCAGGGGCGGATTCAGGATTTTTGGTTGGGGGGTTCCGTAACGTCACAAAGGTTAGGATCAGCCACGCCTCCAGATATAAATTAGCTATTTAATCATCTATACCATAGAACGAAAGTATGCGTTAATTAATGAATCTACAGTACCGAACAATTTGAATTGATTTTGCAAGCCTACAAGTCTTTCGCTAGACAGGCAAATGTTACCGCTCTTTCTTTTCTTTCGAAAAAAGCTTCTATAGATCGACATATATGGTTTCATGAAATTGTGATGTTGTGACCATCAAATATATTTTCATGAGATGGAAAATAACTACTTTGAAACATTATCATTGCAAGGAAGTAACGAAATGGTGATGTTCGAGCTGGGCCAATTAAAAAGTCACGGTTTGATTTCAACTAGCACTTTAGTCTTCAAGTCCCGGAAGAAGTGGGGGCGCGGCTCACACAGAGCCGCATCCGCCACACCTTTTTCCTGACTGCAAGCCTGAAATGCCTCTATTTTACAGAAAGAAGCCTTCGCAACGTTTTTTGAATGTCTTGGCAACTTGAAGTCTGAAAAGGCTAGCTTCTTTCAAGCGACGACTTTCTAGCTAGGGCAGCCAAACAAAGATGTCAACTGACGATGTGAAGCCGTTCAGCACGTTCTTCCATGGGCTGAATTGGCGCATTGTGCCCAATGTTGGAAGAGTCTACGATATGGTAGTGTTGTCAGCCACGTACCGTACAGGCAGGTAGCTAGATAGCTAAATTGAGCAAGAGCTAGTACGGTAAGTGTTGGGACTGTTGACAATGAACAAGAGTGTCTAGCTAGTGAACAGAAGCTCTAGTGAACACGCAGATCTATAGTCGCCGTAAACAGAATACATAGTAGCCGATAGTCGCCGTGAACAGAATAGTCCCCGGTGAACGTGAACAACATTGTCATCTGTGAACAGGATTATAAGTCGCCTGTAAACAGGATAGTCACCATGAACACTATGCATATGGCTAGTATGAACATGCAGAATAGTCGTCGTGAACAGGATAGTCGCCTGTGAACAAGATAGTCCCCGGTGAACAGAATAGTCCCCGCTATGGTGGGTTCAAATTGCGTGAACAAGATAGTCCCCGGTGAACAGAATAGGAGCAAATATGAACAGAATAGGAGCAAATATGAACAGAATAGTCCACGTGAACAGGATAGTCCCCGTGAACAGAATAGTCCCTGTACAAGCCCTTTTGAAAAACTTTCAAATCGCTACACCGTAGTCTTGATAATGTCTGTGATCGTCACTAATGTTGGTCGAGGCTCATTTTACAGCGATCACTGTCGTGTGGTTCCGATATGGGGTCCCGTCTCAATGTAGCCATCAATCGGTGCCGAATTGAGTGTGTATCTGTAAGAAACTGTTGTAACTGTAAGCGATGCGTTCTAAACGTCGCCTTGGTGAGTTTAGTTGTCGCGCGGAACGCCTACCTGCCCACACCCACGCTCACCCTAACTCAGTTCAAAAAAGATCGCCAGAACCGGGCGATTTTTTTTGGGACAAGGTTTGGGAACCTAGCCGCTGCAGCGAATGCGCTTTGCTGTACGAGGCTACCGGCGCGCCAATTGATTCTTGGTAGTGAATGGACATGTTACAACCGCGATTTTGACATAAACGAACTGCTGCCTTTTGCGCATCTTTCGAGCAGTAACCTGCACCGTTTATTGAAAGGGGGCCCTCAGTTTTGAGTGTCGTTCGCTGAACGTTGCTCTCTCGGCACAAATCGACTTCAAATAAATTGGACGGCAGGTAAAGTAATTTTTAATTACTATGTTTTGCGGTTAAATAAAAATTTGCAGTTTTCTTGAAATATTTTTTGGAAGCGGGCATCTGCTGCGCACATTATTAATTAACTGGATTGAATTGTGTGTCAATATTTACATTGTGGCGTGCCCTGCATACATCAAATTGTGTACTATTTATTGCAAATTTATTTCCTGTGTCCAATTAAATAATATGCAATTAATTAATTACCAATACAATTAGAACAGTGCAAAGTACTCAGGCAATTTAATTCTATTTCACAACTACTCCTACAAAAGATTTATTAACAGATAAACACTATACAATTAAAATGACAGCATACAATATGTGTGTGTACACAATATTTATTAATTAAGCATTATCTAGTTGGTATAAACACGTACATGAAATAATCTATAGACACTTCAATACTCATTACAAATCAGATCATTTAATGCAAACCACATAATAATTACTAATGCATAGAATCATTGTAGATGGATGACGACTACGTATTCATAACTCTGCTGGTTGTCACACAGCTACAGTATTATTGAGGTAATGTATGTTTAGAGCTAGCATTGGTTTTAATTAAATTAAATTAATTAATTTAAGTTCAGTTGCTTAATTTGATGGTATCAGTCATTGCGTTGTTGGCACTTATAGGTATACATTGTATATGCCTTTTGCCAACTGGTATTGTATTGCAAACTATATAATTACTATGGCATTGTGATATGGTTTGGTGACGTGAATGACAGTTATATAATTAGTATACTGTGTGTGTGTGTGTGTGTGTGTGTGTGTGTGTGTGTGTGTGTGTGTGTGTGTGTGTGTGTGTGTGTGTGTGTGTGTGTGTGTGTGTGTGTGTATTTGAACAGCAAATATTTGTGTGTGTGTGTGTGTATATATATATATATATATATATATATATATATATATATATATATATATGTTAGAGGTGATAAGAAATAATTGTATTATGGCTCTTTGTGAAGTGATGAAATATTTTGACATTCACTAACACATGTACAATCCAAGAGAGATGACATCTGTCTTTATTGATGATTTAACTATGTGTCCTTATGATTTTTGTTTTTGCTTGTTTTGGTTTTTGTTTGTTGGGGTGAAAAGTTTAAACCACTGTATCTGTACATTGCTTCTGCACTCTCATAAAGAACATTATCTTTTTACGAATTTCCAAATCATTCAAAATTTAGTACACTTTTGAGCTAGTTAGTAACTTGATTCCGTATTCCAAAACTTAATTGTCTGTACTGGCAAAGGCAACAAGTAGACAACTCAAGGGAGTCACTTGGACAAGGCAAATAGTAGCATGGGGCAGCACGTGCAGTATGATCGAGTCAACTTTCTCATTACTATCAATGGAACTAGAAATGGTTGCCAATTCTTGAGCAACATTTCTGCTATATGTTGCTGAGAAAGTCACCGAGATTTCTATTATGCTGCAAATAATAATTCAATTGTTCATAAAACCAAGATAATTCAGTCTGAGAATCAACAAAATCATTCTCTCGACTGCATGGCCAGCACAAAACCCTACTTTAAATTATGTTTGTCCATGCTATTGTCTACGGTCTGTTTGCCTGTCTGTTTGTCCATACATATGTTTTTATAAATCATCACTATAACTTACACCAGTGCTAATTACATGTCTGTGTCTGTCTGTCTGTCTGTCTGTCTGTCTGTCTGTCTGTCTGTCTGATTCAGATAGATTATTTGATTTTGACATTCAAGGCCAAAGTACATTAGTCAATCTATGACTTTGTTGTTTGCAACGACTGGTTTGCTTTCACAAATTCCTAGCAAATGTGAAAGTAGAGTCTATATGAGAATACAGTATCTGTCTGTCTGTCTGTCTGTCTGTCTGTCTGTCTGTCTGTCTGTCTGTCCGTCTGTCTGTCTGTCTGTCTGTCTGTCAAATAACATTTATTTCAAACATGTACAGCTATAATGCAATGCTAGCAAGGTAACTATGTAGAGTTCTGCAACTACAAGAGTTCACTAGGACTACGTTTAGAAAACAAACAAACATATTGTAACACTTAAAATAGAACAATGCAGACTATCCGGAGCCAACTTAGCGGCTGAAAAACTGAGTAGAGCAATCTACGGTACAGTCAATGTCACTTTTGAGAGCTGAGATTTTTCTCATTAACACCTTGGCATTGCACTTTTGAAGTTGAGTTGAGAACCTCTTTCTCCAGATGTCTAGAAAATCAGCAGCATTAGGTTGACCAAGTTCATCACGTGACTTATTGACTAGCCTTTACAGGAAGTTTTTCTCATCTCACCCACGTCCGTCCGTCCGTCCGTCTGTCTGTCTGTCTGTCTGTTTGTTTGCCTGTCTGTACATGTACTGCTAAGTATGGTAAAATATCTACCAAATCATATAGGAATAAATGTCATCGAAGTATTTACTCAATCATGTTGTAATGAAAGTGTTAGATGCAATATGAATGTATATACATTTACCGGTGGGTACTTTGTTCAGTTGTTGAGTACAGCAGATGCATAAGCTGGGTAGGTACTGTCAACACTTTAGTACAACATGATTGAGTAGATACTTTGATCACGTTTATTCCCATATGATTTAGTAGATCTTGTATCATACTTAATTAGCAATACAGACAAACAAACAGACGGACAGACAGACAGACAGACAGACAGACAGACAGACAGACAGATACTGTATTCTCATATAGACTCTACTTGCACATTTGCTAGGAATTTGTGAAAGCAAACCAGTCGTTGCAAATAACAAAGTCATAGATTGACTAATGTACTTGGCCTTGAATGTCAAAATCAAATAATCTATCTGAATCAGATAGACAGACAGACAGACAGACAGACACAGACATGTAATTAGCACTGGTGTAAGTTATAGTGATGATTTATAAAAACATATGTATTAACAAACAGACAGGCAAACAAACCGTAGACAATAGGACGGACAAACATAATTTAAAGTAGGGTTTTGTGCTGGCCATGCAGTTGAGAGAATGATTTTGTTGATTCTCAGACTGAATTATCTTGGTTTTATGAACAATTGAATTATTATTTGCAGTATAATAGAAATCTCGGTGACTTTTCTCAGCAACATATAGCAGAAATGTTGCTCAAGAATTGGCAACCATTTCTAGTTCCATTGATAGTAATGAGAAAGTTGACTCGATCATACTGCACGTGCTGCCCCATGCTACTATTTGCCTTGTCCAAGTGACTCCCTTGAGTTGTCTACTTGTTGCCTTTGCCAGTACAGACAATTAAGTTTTGGAATACGGAATCAAGTTACTAACTAGCTCAAAAGTGTACTAAATTTTGAATGATTTGGAAACTCGTAAAAAGATAATGTTCTTTATGAGAGTGCAGAAGCAATGTACAGATACAGTGGTTTAAACTTTTCACCCCAACAAACAAAAACCAAAACAAGCAAAAACAAAAATCATAAGGACACATAGTTAAATCATCAATAAAGACAGATGTCATCTCTCTTGGATTGTACATGTGTTACATCATCACTTCACAAAGAGCCATAATACAATTATTTCTTATCACCTCTAACATATATATATATACACACAAATATTTGCTGTTCAAATACACACACACACACACACACACACACACACACACACACACACACACACACACACACACACACACACACACACACACACACACACACACACACACACACACACACACACCAGTATACTATAGTTTGCAATACAATACCAGTTGGCAAAAGGCATATACAATGTATACCTATAAGTGCCAACAACGCAATGACTGATACCATCAAATTAAGCAACTGAACTTAAATTAATTAACTTAATTTAATTAAAACCAATGCTAGCTCTAAACATGCATTACCTCAATAATACTGTAGCTGTGTGACAACCAGCAGAGTTATGAATACGTAGTCGTCATCCATCTACAATGATTCTATGCATTAGTAATTATTATGTGGTTTGCATTAAATGATCTGATTTGTAATGAGTATTGAAGTGTCTATAGATTATTTCATGTACGTGTTTATACCAACTAGATAATGCTTAATTAATAAATATTGTGTACACACACATATTGTATGCTGTCATTTTAATTGTATAGTGTTTATCTGTTAATAAATCTTTTGTAGGAGTAGTTGTGAAATAGAATTAAATTGCCTGAGTACTTTGCACTGTTCTAATTGTATTGGTAATTAATTAATTAATTGCATATTATTTAATTGGACACAGGAAATAAATTTGCAATAAATAGTACACAATTTGATGTATGCAGGGCACGCCACAATGTAAATATTGACACACAATTCAATCCAGTTAATTAATAATGTGCGCAGCAGATGCGCGCTTCCAAAAAATATTTCAAGAAAACTGCAAATTTTTATTTAACCGCAAAACATAGTAATTAAAAATTACTTTACCTGCCGTCCAATTTATTTGAAGTCGATTTGTGCCGAGAGAGCAACGTTCAGCGGACGACACTCAAAACTGAGGCCCCCTTTCAATAAACGGTGCAGGTTACTGCTCGAAAGATGCGCAAAAGGCAGCAGTTCGTTTATGTCAAAATCGCGGTTGTAACATGTCCATTCACTACCAAGAATCAATTGGCGCGCCGGTAGCCTCGTACAGCAAAGCGCATTCGCTGCAGCGGCTACGTTCCCAAACCTTGTCCCAAAAAATCGCCCGGTCCTGGCTGTGTCGATCGACACTGATCCAGAGCTAACAAGTCTGCTAACAAGCCATCAATGTTGCACTCCTGAATCTTTGTTGAGGAAATGTCTAAACACTATACAGCATGCACCCGACCGTCTCTAGGTGGAGATATAGCTCGCTGTTATGTTATGTAACACGGCGCGTTTCGATTAAACCGATAACAACCAGATCTTACCTAGCCCAACGCAGATCACAGAAGATCGAGACAGTAACTACTCGCTCTATCATAAAAGGACATAGCTATGGCAAGCGGAACATGACAAAATTATGGCAAGCGAAACACAAAAAATACACTGGAATTGCAAAACATACACTGGAATCGCAAAAATACACTGAAATCGCAAAAAAGACACTGGAATCGCATAAAAGACACTAGAATCGCAAAAAATACACTGGAATCGCAAAACAATACACTGGAATCGCAAAAGAAAAAGACACTAGAATCGCATAAAAATACACTGGAATCGCGTAAAAAGACACTGGAATCGCATAAAAAGACAGTGGAATCGCGTAAAAAGACACTGGAATCGCGTAAAAAGACACTGGAATCGCATAAAAATACACTGCAATCGCAAAAATACACTGGAATTGCAAAAAATACACAGCAATCGCAAACAATACACTGGAATTGCAAAAAATACACTGGAATCGCAAAAAATACACTGGAATCGCATAAAAATACACTGAAATCGCAAAAAATACACTGGAATCGCATAAAAATACACTGCAATCGCAAAAATACACTGGAATTGCAAAAAATACACAGCAATCGCAAACAATACACTGGAATTGCAAAAAATACACTGGAATCGCAAAAAATACACTGGAATCGCATAAAAATACACTGAAATCGCAAAAAATACACTGGAATCGCATAAAAATACACTGGAATCGCGTAAAAAGACACTGGAATCGCATAAAAATACACTGGAATCGCATAAAAATACACTGCAATTGCAAAAAATACACTGCAATTGCAAACAATATACTGGAATCGCAAAAAATACACTGGAATCGCGTAAAAAGACACTGGAATCGCATAAAAAGACAGTGGAATCGCGTAAAAAGACACTGGAATCGCGTAAAAAGACACTGGAATCGCATAAAAATACACTGCAATCGCAAAAATACACTGGAATTGCAAAAAATACACAGCAATCGCAAACAATACACTGGAATTGCAAAAAATACACTGGAATCGCAAAAAATACACTGGAATCGCATAAAAATACACTGAAATCGCAAAAAATACACTGGAATCGCATAAAAATACACTGCAATCGCAAAAATACACTGGAATTGCAAAAAATACACAGCAATCGCAAACAATACACTGGAATTGCAAAAAATACACTGGAATCGCAAAAAATACACTGGAATCGCATAAAAATACACTGAAATCGCAAAAAATACACTGGAATCGCATAAAAATACACTGGAATCGCGTAAAAAGACACTGGAATCGCATAAAAATACACTGGAATCGCATAAAAATACACTGCAATTGCAAAAAATACACTGCAATTGCAAACAATATACTGGAATCGCAAAAAATACACTGGAATCGCAAAAATACACTGGAATCGCATAAAAAATACACTGGAATCGCGTAAAAAGACACTGGAATCGCATAAAAATACAATGGAATTGCATAAGAATACACTGGAATTGCAAAAAATACAATGGAATCGCATGAAAATACACTGGAATTGCAAAAAATACACTGGAATCGCATGAAAATACACTGGAACCGCATAAAAATACACTGGAATCGCAAAAAAATACAATGGAATCACATTCACGAAGTACAGTGGAATTTCCACAAACAGCCAGTCCTGAAACATACTGTAATGCTACTATACGAGTAGACAACACGGGCGAGGATCGCTTGGACACCGAGACAACGACACTCCTTGACGGTCAAGTACCGACTCTCAATATTTATGATTACAAACGTTTATATAGCAAGTGCACACCCACTAATCACACTACTCCTGTTACATATACCACAATATCATTTTGGTTCTATCCGAGAATTCGACTGACAGCAGATGGAAGTTGCTTTTGAGGTCCAGGAGATTGTTCTATCTCTCCCTGCACTGGTGAGGGAAGTGGAGCGACACGTTAACAACCCCAACATAGCTGTACTAGAAGCTCTCAGCAGACGACTAGAAGATAGCCTAGACTTGTTACGAGTCGTCGACTCACGTGTGACTTCCTTTCCTACCAGTCCTGAACTAGTCGGTATTATTCGTTGTCTTCGACTCATTCTAAACAGTTCGCTGGATGCCTACAACACTGCCTTATACAGGAACAGCAACGTCAGACGTAGTTTTGTCTCTGGGACGTCGATAATCACAATTGACTTTCAAGGAATGCCTGGAAGACCATCTCTTCATCTTCCTAGTGAAACTCTCGACGTTTGTCAGAGCATTGCCTTACCATGGTCAGAAGTTGCCAGGAATTCTGGTGTTTCTACTCGAACGTTGCTTCGAAGGAAACACGAGTATGGTATGGCTGTGGGGGTGGCTAGATTTGATGAACTCTCAGACAGTGAGCTCGACCAGATTGTTAAGAATTGCTTGGCTACAACCCCTAATGCAGGAGAATCGTACATCCGGGGATCCATTAGTTATCTTGGACTTCGCATTCAGAGAGAACGGATACGAGAGTCACTTCGTCGGGTTGACCCCGTCAGTCGATCTCTGAGGCGTACCCGTACCATCATGCGCAGGCAATACACTGTCCCAGGCCCAAACTCCTTGTGGTGTGTGTGTGTGTGTGTGTGTGTGTGTGTGTGTGTGTGTGTGTGTGCGTGCGCGCGTATGTGTGCGTGCGTGCGTGCGTGTATCATCTACATCACAAACACAAACGCAAGGTGTATAAAAGTTACAAACAAGTGTTTCTTTGTGGCATTAGGCACATAGATGGTAATCACAAACTAATTCGATGGCGCTTCGTTATTCATGGCTGTATTGATGGATTCAGTCGGTACCTTATTTACCTTGCCACATCCAACAACAACTGCTCCAGTACTGCTCTATCTCTTTTTAAGGATGGTGTCCGACGTTGTGGAGTCCCTTCAAGAGTTCGAGCGGATCGGGGAGTAGAGAATGTTGAGATGGCCAGATTAATGCTCTCACATCCAGATCGTGGCCTCAACAGAGGTAGCTTCATTTGTGGGTCCAGTGTCCATAACCAACGGATCGAGCGTCTCTGGAGAGAGTTGCGACGAGTTGTGCTACGCTACTACGAAACCTTGTTCCGGTCACTGGAAGAAAGCCAGATGTTGCAGCCAATCAATGAGGTTCATTTGTACTGCCTGCACTATGTTTTCATGCCTAGAATTTCTACATCTCTACGTGACTTTCTTGAACGGTGGAATAGTCATCCAATGAGCACATGCAGAGCATGGTAGGAGTCCAAGGCAGTTGTTTGAGTTTCCACTGTCTTTCGACGAGGACCTTGCCGAACGATCGTTTTCTAGTACAGACTGGACCCTATATGGAATAGATGACGAGGATCCTGGGGGCAACGATGATGACGAAGAAATTATCGTGCCAGAATCACTCATTAATTTGACGGAAGACCAGCTCAGGCAGCTGAGAGTTACTGTAGATCCTCTCTCTGATGACGGAGAACACGGCTGTAATTTGTCCTTACAGGCAGTGAGACTAATTAGCACGTTGATTGGTTAGTATACGTATCTCTACGAACCCTATAGGAACTTGGAGAAACGGTCCCTCTACTAACATAGTTTATTACACTAACACTGACAGGGGTACTTGTAATAAATTGCAGCAAAATACAATATATGTCTATGTGGTAGTGATACCTAGGGTGTATGTGCGCACAAACTTGGCGAAATATGCTGGGGAGCAGCACAGTCTCGTATAGAGATGGACAAGAACTCAGAGTCAACTAATGGGTTCTACACTCTAAACTAAGACGTGCTAATTCAACACCCGTGTTTGAAGCCGCCAATAGCGCATGTGCTGTTTCAGCTTAAGTGGGCTATTTCTACAGACCTCATAAAGAACAGCACATTTATGACGTTCAGAATTGGTGTAGCCATCCTTTGGATCCTTCAGATGTGGACACTGCAGGCTACTTAGGCAATCCAGACCAGCAGGAAACAATAGAATTATGACACCAAACTGGTCCTCCTCCTGTCTTACAGGTCAATAGATGATAACCGTCTGTCTGTCTGTCTGTCTGTCTGCCTGTCTGTCTGTCTGTCTGTCTGTCTGTCTGTCTGTCTGTCTGTCTGTCCAATGCATATATTTGAAACATGAAGCTAGCAACATACAATATGTAACTACGAGTCAAATTGTACAGAATCACCTAGAGACTACAGATATCAACTACTGAACCAACTGAGAACTAAAAACTACATTTCTGTCTGTCTGTCTGTCTGTCTGTCTGTCTGTCTGTCTGTCTGTATGATGGAGCTAAACGGCCATGAAGAACATGGGATGGATTTTGTTCAAAGTTTTAATTATTTATGAGTAATTTTGCTGGTTGATGGCTCCAACGGAGGGCGTATTCCTGACCTGATCACAGCTCCCCGTAATAGCACCGACGCGAGACTTCCGGTGAACGAAAAATTGTTGCCTAGAAGTATATCAACAAGTTGCAGCGCACAGAGCTCCAGTTTGATGTATGGGCATGGCTGTACGATCTGGCGTTGCAGAGCTATTGTGGAAATTCCATCAGTACTGTAACCGCAAGTACCCCACACACACTCTGGCCTTGTCCCCAGTCTCTCTCGCGCTAGTCTTGTCCGGCGCCTGGAATTGTTATACGGGCACCTGACAAACTAGCGCGAGAGAGTCTGGGGACGCGGCTACACCCACTCCAGCACGTGCGGTCAGGGAGAAAAGATATATATATATATATATATATATATATATATATATATATATATATATATATATATATATATATATATCATCACAATGATTACTAATGAAAGAGCCATGCGTGAGTCACCTAGAATGTATCTAGGCCTCAGCTTAGGGGGTGCGGTGGGGTCTCAATTCCTTAAGGGCTTTCACACCAACCCGGTGGGAGGTTTCACTGATCATGAGGTACATGCTTCTGTACAGTCCATACGCCGATCACTAACAGCCATGCATATGGGGTATTAAGAGTCTTTTCGTGAGCTCAACAGAGGCGGGGGGGAAGAGGGGCACTACCCCTTCAATATTTGGCTTGGACGCTGCCCCTCCAAAGTTGAAGCTATGATAAAGTTTCTTATCTATTCATGCTCTCTAGAGTTTTTTGGCCTGAAACTTGTGCAACTTTTTTTCACAATCTGAAGAGACATCTACAGTATTGCAAGAAAAGAATACTACGACAAAGAGAACCCACGGCCGTTAACACACACACTACACACACGCACGCACGCACGCACGCACGGGAAACACACATTGGGATCACGTGACTGTCAGCAAAAACTATTTCCCGATCTGAAACCGCTTCCGCCGTTGCTGAAAGACATTTTCATGCACTGTCAGTGCAGAGTTGACAATTTGCGTAGCAGACTGAGCGCTGGAACGTCCATTATCTATAGCAAACCAATCCTGCAATTAGGGCAAGACGAAATGCATTCAATCAGTCAAACATTGAAACGCTGGATGGAATAATCCAATTTGTCAGATGGAATGGTAACTTAGCAAAGATGTCAAATAGGCATCTAAAGAAAAACAACAAGCGCACACGTATGTCACATGAGTATCACAGTATGGCGTTGATGTCATCGACCTCACCACCGCTTCAACTGCCACAACTAAGAAAGAACTAGAGAAGACAAAGACGGGATAAAACTTAACTTGTAGACAATGACACCAATTGCAACGAAAAAGGACAACTGTAATCTTAAACGTAAATTGTAAACTACTGACAACGGTACGTCTTCTTAAAAGCCGCATACAAGCACCATGTCACTAACCAACTAAACGCGTTCGCAGCCGTAGCATTTGAGCATTCCAAACGCCATGTTATACTTGAAACGTTCATAGTCTCCGCACAGTCCCACGGGTATAATCAATTTCAACTCACAGGTTGACGAGCGTGGGTAAATCCCAGCAAAGTCCTCCTGATCAACAACTACAGAAGGTGATTGGTCAAACCCCGAAAGGTGGGATACAGTCGCAACCTGTCACAAACACGAGGATAGACGGCAGATCCAACTTGTAAGAACAGTCATCTTGTTCTAAATAGAAAGCCATAACTTACAGAGAGAGTACAATAAATAAAATATTGCCCATACCAATGACCACCTGACCATCCTCCACGTCTGACAAGAACTGACACCATTTCATGATTAGCTCTTCCTCCTTTGATCTTTGGTTACTCCCAAGTGGAGAAGGGTTGGTCTTGAACAGATTACGTATCACCTGGGAGTCTAGAGGTTTTGACTCAGAGCACGAGAGCAGCCAGTGCCAGGGAAACGTTTTCGTTGATAAGGGTCTGCAGACCATGACACTGCATGCCTTGGAGAACTTGATCAAGGGCAATTTTGTTTGGTATATAATGATGTTGGCACACATTCCTTGAACAAGTTCGTCGACGTTCTGCTGTGTGAACGAATGTGCTGGTTTTGCAAATCCCAGGTCAAATCGAGCATCATACTCATTACTAGCTAACAGACGTCGTGCGTCATCAAGACGCTAAGCATTCCGCAGCTGAGACAACACAGAAACACCCCTATTAGTGATAACCGAAAGCAAAGCTAAATATCTGCGCGCGCACATTCATTATAATGTCGGAGACGCAAACAGTTGCAAGGCCACTGATCATGAAACGGGAAGACTTGGTTCTACATACTGCAAACACGGGACCAAGTTCCGTCAATCACTGTTCAATCCGACAACAAACAATTTGAGAACACTTAGATAATTATGTTAATTACGTGGCCCACCTCACTCCAGATTTTCCTCTGATGCTCATTGGGGAGTTCTTCCACTGCTGGCTGTCTGCTTACAGTGCCGGTTGCCAAATACTGCGCTATAGAGGGCGCAAGAAAAGTGGGTGACGGCCCTTCTTGCATAATAGACATTGCCATAAGACGTTCTTTACAAAATATCACCCAACTAGTACTACAGCGGACAAGAAACAATCACGCGTGCACGTACCTGCTACCAAATACTTACTCTGCTGAATAGACGCCACATTCTGCGCAACTACCTTGCATGTCGGCGGTCCAACAAAAAAGTCTGACTGGCTGCATGCCAGAAGGGCAAAACGAAAAAATTCTTTTCTAGGACCTCCATCATCGACTGCCTTTTCGAACACGAAGTGGACACGTAACCATTTATTTTCGGAAAACACTGGATCGAGTCAGGGCACGGATAGTATCGGCCCATATATGAGATCGTCTCACGTCAATACATTAAATATTTTCTTTCAAATCTTCTAGGAATGCCAGCTCGGGCAAGACCTGCTTCTGATGACCCTGAACGATGCTCTGCAGGTTATCTGGCTCAACACACTGCCTGCAGGAAAGAGACTCATTACAATACTAATGCTGTGCTCAACCGGTAAGACGAGCAAGTCAGTCTTCTTCAGTTCCTAGTAATTACTTACTCTTGTTTCTGAAGGCTTGCAGCTAACGCAGCTTGTACATTCGTCGATTGGTCATCATACTCATCACGTTCAGCTTCACTGTGATAAAGGTACTGCTTCAAATGTATGTCGTCATCGCTATCCCCTTGCAGCATTGTCGTGTAAACACTGAATGGCAAAAATTCATCACAGTCCTGGAATGACTGCGATGTGTGATGTACGATGTGCACACGCATGCAGAGAAAGCTACATATCTATAATGCAGCGTACCTGTACAGATCCGAAGGCTCATTAGTTTCAAATGCGGGTGATGATTTCGACGGACCTGTTTTGGGCCGCTTCCTTTCGGGAGAGCTCTGATTTGCTTGCTCTTCCTCATCTACGATAACAACATCCTCGAAGGCCTCCTTAAAACGAACCATTGAGCTACATGATAGTTGAAATGTCGAGAAAGGAGGATCTGAACCTACACCATCAGAGGCTGCCTTTGTGTCCAAATTCACTGATGGCCTGAAATACATGGTCTTGTGGCCATATATCTGATGGCTAGTCTTCCCATCCATCTGTTGTCCAGCCATCAAGTTTGGACGCACTAGCTTATTGCCACAGGGCATCATGAATTCGAAGCTGTACATAAATATCAAAATCCTCGTGAGTGCATACACAAATTCTGATACCCACCCCACCCCCGCCCTTGTGTGCAGCATGGACAAAAACTCCAATTCATGCATCATCTATGCATCTTCGAAAAAACAGCTAATTAAGACCAGCTATGCACAGCACATCTGCTTTCTGCTCACCTGCAACAGTTAATACCCTGTTCGAGTTTTGCAAAGAAAGCTTCTTTTAGCGCGTTGTATAGCTGTGGGGCAGACCATTGCTTATCCAAGAGAAAAGCGTTCAAAACGAACCCCTCCTCAATTAGTTTCGCTTTGACTGACTGTCGTGGCACACTGTCGCAGCAAGGATCGGATAGCAATATTACTTGCTTACAAACAGACGAGACAGCCTTGCTAGCACCCGACGACTGTGAGCGTCGAGCTGCTCCTCTTCTTCTACTACATTGCCAAGAACAGGAGCGACTGCGTCCAATGGCGATCGCAGAGCTGCATGATACCTGTAGCCCTCGCCCTCGCCCAAAGACGAACGAGACTTCTTGTTCGGGTGTGTTGAAGAGCGACCTTCGACGAGCTCGTGATGTGTAACTGGCAGCCGAACCACTGGAGTCAGAGGTAGTGACCGATGCATCTCGATTTCTGTCATGCTGTCGAGCGACGGATTCGTCCAAGGCCGAGCGAAACTGTGCGTGGTTGACGATGTTTCTGGCTAATTCAGCAACATCCACGTCGTGTGGGTTGACTCTATCCGCCATATCACGATCGGGAGGCAAGATCACTCTACCAGATGGGAAAGAACATCGAACGCTGTGGTGTGGAATGCCACCGATGTGTACGCAGCTGCATCATTTCAGCTCAGCTCCTCTTTATAGGCGGTGACTACAAGCGATTTCAGTGTATCCTCTTTTTGTAGATATACGCGTGTATTTTTATGCAATTCCAGTGTATTTTTATGCAATTCCAGTGTATTTTTATGCGATTCCAGTGTATTTTTATGCATTTCCAGTGTATTTTTATGCAATTCCAGTGTATTTTTATGCGATTCCAGTGTATTTTTATGCGATTCCAGTGTATTTTTATGCAATTCCAGTGTATTTTTGCAATTCCAGTGTATTTTTTGCGAATCCAGTGTAGTTTTATGCAATTTCAGTGTATTTTCATGCGATTTCAGTGTATTGTTTTTGTGATTCCAGTGTATTTTTATGCGATTCCAGTGTATTTTTTGCAATTCCAGTGTATTTTTTGAAATTGCAGTGTATTTTTATGCAATTCCAGTGTATTTTATGCGATTCCGGTGTATTTTTTTGCGATTCCAGTGTATTTTTATGCGATTCTAGTGTATTTTTTGCAATTCCAGTGTATTTTGCGATTTCAGTGTATTTTTATGCAATTCCAGTGTATTTTTATGCGATTCCAGTGTATTTTTGCAATTCCAGTGTACTTTTTGCGATTCCAGTGTATTTTTTGCGAATCCAGTGTAGTTTTATGCGATTTCAGTGTATTTTTGCAATTCCAGTGTATTTTTGCAAATCCAGTGTAGTTTTATGCGATTTCAGTAAATTTTCATGCGATTTCAGTGTATTTTCATGCGATTCCAGTGTATTGTTTTTTGCGATTCCTGTATTTTTGCAATTCCAGTGTATTTTTTGCAATTCCAGTGTATTTTTTGTGGACGTTCGCGATTCCAGTGTATTTTTGTGTTCGCTTGCCATAATTTTGTCATGTTTCGCTTGCCATACATAGCACCCGACAGTGTAAACTCTAACCAATTTTATGTTTCTCCAGCAACCATGCACTGTACATGTTTTAACATCACATAAACTCAACATCAGACCATCCCTGGTCTAACATCACGTACAATCGAGATCGTCAGGTCTCGCAGACACTCTTTGCCTGACATTTGTACAGCTCCTATTTTGTTCACGGGTACTATTTTGTTCACGGCCCCTATTTTGTTCATATTTGCCCCTATTTTGTTCATATTTGCCCCTATTTTGTTCATATTTGCTCCTATTTTGTTCACCGGGTACTATTTTGTTTGCGTGAAAGTCGACAAAATAGGCAACTTGCTGCCCAGAACAAGGTTACTTTTCTCTATTTCTATGTAGCCTCGGCCTCCCAGACCCGTGTAGCGCCGATTCACATCGTCCTCCACGGGTCTGGGATGCCACCACCTCTTCTCAATATATTGCAGTTGGTCCTAGGACTAGCATTAATGTTCAGTTTCATAAATGCATACATTTCCAATTACGGCCATAATACAAGAACGGCGAAGACATGTCGCGCTAGAACATCGTGTCGCATCCCTCTGCACGGGTACTTTTGTGTTTACAGTAGCTACGGTTTTATCATTTGTGTGTTAGTTGGAAACGCGAACGGGACGCTGGGAAGCACTTTCTTTTACTAGAGGTGCCGCGGACGCGATCGGCATGTGCCTGATCGCCGTGAATCCGCTGCGAGTAGCTGTTAGTCGCGCGTGGAGCCGCGAATTCGAGATGAAAATTCGCAATGGGCGCATCCGTTGTGACTCGATCGTCCGGATTCGATGTGACATGCCGCGAAATCGCGACAAAACTTCGCCGTGAAATTCTCCGCAAGACTCTGTGTAGAAGACGTGATCATGAAGTCGTTGAGGATGCAGCTGTCTGGCTAGTGTAGATGTCGAAGCATCGGTTCGAACAAACGGCTCTACTAGGCGTCGTTACTGCCGTTGACAGGCGCAGAATACAAACCACGAGGCGTAGGGACGTGAGTTTGCGTGAAGAGCGCACTACAAGTCGTCGTATGTGTACAGTGTAGTCTTTGGGAGACAGCAGATATGCATGAGATGTCTTCGTTGATTACAGCTGTAATTGTAAAGGCATGCATTATGAAACTGAACACTAATACTGGTCCTAGGACCAACCGCAATATATTGAGAAGAGGCGGTACCACCCCAGACCCGTAGAGGACGACTTTGAATTGGCGCTACACGGATCTGGGAGGCCGAGGCTAATTTCTATGCAGTTTGCCGTGTCTAGAGTACATTTGCTAGAAGAAAAGAAATTTGTGACACGAAAACGCGAGTAGAGAGGAAGAAATGTGCGTGAACAAAATAGGAGCTGCTACGACGGGTTCAGAACGCGTAAACAAATAGTACCCGGTGAACAATAGGAGCAAATATGAACAAAATAACGCCGTGAACAAAATAGTACCCGTGAACAAAATAGGAGCTGTACAACATTCATTCTCATGTGAGGGGAGCATACCCGCCGCCTGCTCCGGATTTTGGGGCGACACAGTCGCGTGCCCGGTGGACCCGTCTTTCGCACTCTCCGCAGGCATGTTTAAATGCACATGCAATAGGGAGCCCCTTTTGCAAAAGTTCCATAGACGGCAAATAGGACGAGCGTTGAAGTCGACGTGCGACTGTCCTGAATGTGGGGTGAACCGCTGCGGTGACTGTACTAGTGGCGACCCGATTGGAGACGCGTTAGAAAACAGCGGAGGAGGGTATGTAGACAGCGCACATTCTAACGACGAATGGTCTCCTTTAGAGCAATGCTCTCAACCCATGCTCTACGTACACGTCGGCAGTAGGAAAGTGGTATACATGGATGGTGGTATACATGGGTGGCGGTATACATGGATGGTGGTATACATGGATAGTGGTACATGGATGGTGGTATACATGGAAGGTGCATGGATGGTGGTATACATGGAAAGTGGTATACATGAATAGTGGTATACATGGATGGTGGTATCCATGGATGGTAACGGTTGCCCCCATGTTTGTGTGGAATGCTGATATGGCGTATTTGCAGAACATGCATGGAATCATATCCATCCGACAGCCGTTCCTGTGAGCTTCCCTCACAATTAGTCGCATATATATATATATATATATATATATATATATATATATATATATATATATATATATATATATATATATATGTGTGTGTGTATATATAAAGTGCCCTGCATCTTACCTTGCCAGTTGTAACTCCACTCGTCAACTGATATGTCGGTTCCATTCTCTGCTTTCTCAGTTGAAAGTGTCATTTTCCATCGAAAACGAGCACACTTTTCCAGGAGAGCAGGTTGCTCATGAACGCCTATGTCAAAGTATTCCAGACACAGCTCTTAAGACTGAAATGACCAGTCAACGAAGTTTGCAGAGTAGGCTGGATTCTGATTTAAGTTCTTCCCTCAAAGATTCTGCTAATATTCGACATTGCGCTAGACTGAACACCATTTCTGGCCAACGTGCTGGTGCATGGTTACGGGCATTGCCAAAACTAAGCCTCGGCCTCGCCATGCCAAGCAAAAAATTTAGTGTTGCTTTGAGAGTCTGGTTGGGCATTCCAATCTTCAACTTGCCTTCTGATGCCAAGCCCTGTACATGTGGTGCAATTATTGACAAATTCGGTGATCATTTATTGGGTTGCAACCAAGAGCAGAATCTGAGAATAAAGCGTCACAATGCACTTTGTGAAGTAGTCTTCAATGCACTCCTAGTGGATGATTCTCGTTGTCGTCGAGAAATGCGATGCAGTAGCACAAGCAATTCAAGACAAGGTGATATTTTCACCCGAATTTCGAACATGGTCTTCCGATATATTTTGACTTGACCGTTCGAAACTCCTTACAGCCATCCTACCTTGTTCAAGCAGCCACTTGTCCAGGGGCAGCGGCTGCAGCTGGAGAGATTGAGAAAGATCAGAGGCATGATGCGATGGTTCGAACACTGGAGGTATTTTTCATCCCCTCGTGGTGGAGTCTTTAGGATTATGGACACCGAACAGTTTACAAGTACTTAAAATTATAGCGCGAAGGGCTTCTTTTCTGAACAATGCTGGTATCAGTAGATCGGTTTGTAACTTGCGTCAGCAACTGTCTCTAAAGCTATGGTTATACAATGCTAAGATGGTGCTTTGTAGAATAGCTTTAGATGGTAGAGTTGATCCCAGTTGGGATCTGTAAGAAGTATATATATATATATATTTTATACAGTATATATATATATATATGTTTTTTTATATTTTATATATATATTTGTATATAATACAGATAACACAGACAACACATATCCGCCCTAAGGACGGAAGCACAAAGAGTCTAAGTCATAATAATTAGGTAGATAGTCACTAATCAGTCTTGAATTATACTGCCATAAACGAACAGATAACTGTTCGTGAAATTGCCTGGAAGCTTGGCCCAGAGACAAGCCAGATGATAGAAGAGACTTCTTGACAATTGATCTCAACACCTCCATATATATATATATATATATATATATATATATATATATATATATATATATATATATATAGCCAGCAGGTCCAGTGTGCGATCTGACCGTGCGTAACTTAAAAAGCAAGCTAGTAGCCGAGGATTGAGCACTTTAGTGCTCTTTCCTTATCCGAGGTCCGGATATCCGGGCTAAGGGTATAATAGTCGTCTGGCCGATGACCGTATTTATAATCGATTAGCGCAGATGCAAACGAAGCTATTCCGACCAATAGACAAGAAGTGGTGTCATTACCGACCAACAGACGAACGTGATGTCATCCTAGGGCTCCACCTCTCTTTGTTTGGTAGCTGTGCTACGGGAATTCGGCCATCGGGTGTCCATCCTGTACATGGTGTTTGGTCCTTTGCTTTACATAAGAGTTTAGCACATAGAAACAACGCTTAGACTACATTTGCACGTGCATGCATTTGCACGTGCATGTTTTCCCACCAACAACCAGGCGTCTAGAGAGCGAAGGTGAGCTGGGTTCTGGAGCCATGCGGTACTTGTAGATGTACCTGACTTGTAATATTATTCTTGTTCCAGTGTTAATTCTGCATAGTGGTTCTGCAGTCTGACAACTTGAATTTTCGACGTGCGTGGTTGAGCACGGCCGCGGTGTTGCAAACATCATTAGTAATAATAATAATATTAAATAATAATAAATCAATGGGTTTGCTCTACCGGTTCTCACTTACAGTTTTGGCGTCATTCATTGGGGGGGGGGGGGCACGGTCCAGCAGCGGCTCGATCGACGGACCAGAAAGCTCCTCTCTATGCCCCGTGTCCACCATCCTTCTGCAGACGTTAACCGATTGTACGCTCCTTGCAGTGATGGGGTAGGGAGTTACAACAGATTAAGTCGACATATCAATCTTATATTGTGAGGCTGAACTATTGCCTTGCTGACAGTTCTGATCCTTTCATACAGATTATACGGGAGTGTGACTCCGGAAAATCTTCACATGTACTCGATCAAGCGCATGGCTTGTCGCTTTATGCACAGCTGCAGAGGAGTCTTGCTTCGGACGACAAGTCGCAGAGCTTACACAGGAATGCATCCATCTCGGTTGAAGGTGGCTTTGAGCAAGCGCCTGAATCAGATGCGAGACATTACCGTACGTGTTGCAGTTCTCTTCGTGTGCGGTCCTGGAGCGGGAAGCCTATGCACGGGCAGTATCGCCGTCTCACTGAGCAACCGCCTGTCGACATGAAAGAGATCTACGAATGGCTAAGGCAGCGAATCTTTCTGCTTCAACTGAGGAACTGGTTGTTGCTCATCAAGACCAAGCTCTTCGGACTCGGTACTATGAGCGCAGGATTCTACATTGTGATGTCAGTCCTACTTGCCGCATGCGCAGTGTAGACCTTGAAACAGTCGACCACATTGTGGCAGGCTGTAGTGCCTTGGCACCGATGGACTACACTGATCGACACAATCAGGTGGCTTCCACCATTCACTGGGATGTTTGTCGCCATTTTGGAGTTCCAGTGGAGAGCAAATGATACCGGCATCATCCTGATAGGCTTGTGGAGACGGATGACATTACTATATATGATGTGGGATACCACCATCCCCCACTGCCAAGAGGATCAAAGCCAATCGTCCAGACATCTGTCTCAGAAATAAGAAGACAAACACTTGTCTCTTTCTTATTGATATCAGCTCTTTTGCTGATGGCAACATTGGCAAGAAACATGCTGAGAAGTTGGAAAAGTACAGCGACTTGCGAGTAGAGATAAGCCGCATGTGGCATTGTCGAACACTGGTGGTTCCGGTGGTCTTGGGAGCTTTGGGCACAGTGCACGCAGGTATTGCACGGTGGCTGGACATTATTCCAGGTCATCACAACCTGCAGCACTTACAGAAAACAGTGCTTCTGGGATCTACTCGGATCCTTCATAAAGTCATGTCTTCTTTCTAGACAGCCGTGTTGGACTAAGTACTTCTAAAGCAGGGTTTGCTTCCAGTGCTTGTAATAGACTTTACAAACCAGACTGATCTGGTTGGGCACGACATAATAATAAAATATTTCTTATCGCAACAATTACAATTGCAGTACGTTCCCTCGCAAGGGCAACACAACATACACCAACAAAGACTTTACATAAACAAGACAAGAAAAAAACACAAATAAAACTTAAAGTCAACACAGCTAGAAACTTCAATTTGCTATACAGCAAATGAAACAGATTTCCAACAGGGTACCTCAACGTATGTCCTAAATTGTCTCTATGTCATGAGTGCGAGCCCTCTATAAACATGAGAATTTGACGATTCTAAAGCCCTTTTCATATCCAAGACCTGAGACCTCTTGACCTGTACTGATGCTTACACAAACCCTAACTCTAACCCTAACACAAACCGATCTCCCAGTCGATCTCTTACCGAATCTTTTGTCTCAGTCCGATACCTCTCCTGATACCCTTCCGATACGTTCCATCTACTAGCTTAGAGACAGACATTAATTTTCTCTATATTCCATATAAGTGCATGGCTCGATAAATTGGGAAAAGTTGTATGTCCACTAGGTTCTTCCACACATTATCATTCACACACGTTCCGTCCATAAGAGCAACTAATGAGTTGACAGGCCCAAAAATTTCCGTTTCTACTTTCCTCTGCGGCGGGACATCAGACTTTTGCGTTCCATATTATTACCCCGAGATGAGAAAACGTTTGACTACACACTAAATCATCACCACCAATAGAGAACTCTGTAAACGCAGGGGTGACTGTCTCTTTGCCGTGAACTTGATTGTCAAGCATTACTTATTGTTATGAGTCAGATTGTGATCATGCAAATGATGAACTCATGTCAGTCATTTTCTACAAACCGTCCACAATGGGAGATAGCAGTACGATGTCATCCGCATATATATATATATATATATATATATATATATATATATATATATATATATATATTACCCACGAACAGTGGGCAAACAAATCACACATACTCCCACATAACATTGTAAACATTACAGATGGCTAGTCTGTGCAAAATCAGTTTAGCATTATACCGCCAAAGACTAAAAGAAAGTTGTTGCAGTAAATGCTGGATAGCTTTAGAGACCGTTGTCCCTGTAATTAAAACAGTTCTTCTTGCTATAATTTTTAAAATCTCTAAAAAACTAGGAGACCAAACTCCCAGTGTCTGTACAACTAGAGGATAGAAGTCACATCCAGCTGCGTTAACTTCATCTTCATACCGTGCAGTCTTCTCGGAGTCTCCTCCAGCAGCTGCTGCTCCTGGTTGGGTGGCTCATTCTAGGAGATATGATGCCTGTAGGGAATTCCTAACGGTCACATCAAAATACGCAGCTCGGCCCTGCAGGAAGTCAGGATGAAACACATCCCTTGGCATGGCATTGTTGTGGCTGTTGCACAGTTGCTCCTTCTTGCAGTCGCGGTCGTCTACAAGAACTGTGTTGAAAATGACGTCACAAAGTGTGTCATGCCTTTTATTTCTTAGTGAGCCATGACCACAACCCAAGATATGATGTCCATGTGAATCGATGACAGTACTACAAGGACATCTAACGGACGAAGGAGGAGATGGAAACACAGGAATGCCAAGCCACATACGAAGAGCAACCATAAATTTCTGAGTAGACATAACCAGGCCTAATTTTTAGTTAGGTATTACTACAATCCATGCCCCGGAATGTCTGGCGAAGACTGAGTTGAGACGTGCTTTATCTCGTAAGTTACTTTCAGCCTTGATTTTCCGTAGAAGTAATGAATCAAGAACGACTTGGAATTCGCGTTGTTTAGAAGCCTTAAAATCATTATCCTCAGAGTGTGACAGTACACTCCTTAAATTCTCTCAAGTTGGTAGTTTACCAGGAACTATCAACTTATGGTCAAATGAGGCGAGGTTGACGTGCTCACTGCTATCCACAAATGACGTAGTAACAGTGTGCCCAAGCAATTGACTTAATAATTTGCGAGTTGAATTACAGCTTCCAATGAAGGCTGCGGAGCTGTTCTGCTGGCTTCTCTTAAACCAAAGCCACCAAGACGGACTGGTAGGGTTGCCTGTTTCCAACAGGCGTCAGACATACGAATTGAGCATCTTCTCTAAGCAACGACGCACACCACGATCAAACCGGCTAAGTTGTTCTCTCACTCTCCCTGGTGTGACAGTTTTTATAATGATTAGATGATTTATTTTGCACAGGCTAAGACAGCTGCGTAGGAGGTGCATCTCTACTTGGGGTCTTCGAGATCAGAGAGATAATCCTGACAGGAGAGAACATTGTCCACTCGTTTGGCAAATGATTGATGAAGGAATGAATCAGACCCGACAACTGGTGCCCCTAAAAACTCTGCACCTTCTGAACTCTAATTGATTCGTATGACCTCTCCAGGGAACTCGGGAAATGAAATGTCACCTGATGGCCAGAATTCCTCACATTTCTTCTTATTAATTAATGTAAAGGCCATGCGATGGACCCTTTGATGACAGTAATTCCAGGAAAGCAGCAACAGAACTGCGTTTTCCTACGAAGATGCCATCGTCTAAGTATACCAAAGCTGGAGGTGCAGATCCGGTATGTCATCAATATCATCAAGGGGCTCCAGGATAACTGACGAAAAAAGGAGAGGACCCAGAGGGTCTCCTTGCTGAACTCCCCCTGATGATCTAATAACGTCATTCCCAAAGCGAAGTTCTCCACACCAGTGATATGACAATGAGACCATGCAAATAACTCCGGAAATACGTCGGAGAAAGAACCTCGCTTACACTCATTGAATGCATTTGAGAAATCAATTTTCAGACAACAGAGGTCTTGATCGTCCGCATGTGATTCTATGAAGCTGGAAAAACAGTGAATAGCAGCTTCTAACCCTCCTTTAATGCCAACACCAACTTGGCCAGTGGGAATTAATGAAAACATCTGACAACTTTGATCAAACTGTCATGCAGCAGAGGCGGCTGGCAAGGCATCTTAAAACTTCTCCTAGTGCAATTGGCCTGATTCCGCCTTGTTTCTTGTATAGAGAAGTTAGTGGTGCACCTGTAAGCCAAGAAGCTAATCAAGTGTCTGCTTGACCAGAATGAACAAAACACATGAAATGTGTTAGCCGGTCTAGACAATCTCCTGCAGAAGGGGTGGTCGTTCCATCAATAGCATCTAGAAGATGCTGACAGCGCAATTTTGAGCCACCAGGGCTAGTAGCTGAAGGGAAAGCACGAAGAGCAGCCAAAACTGAAGCAGAGGAAACAGTCAGTAGGGGTGGACTATCCTCATTCCATTCAGAAAGTAGATATTCTGGGTGTCGCTGACGTAACTCATCAAGTGCTGAAGTGTCATCTAGAGGAGCACAATCCAATGAACCAAGTGCTTTCATGGCATTGCTGTACCGACCCTCCTTAGCCAAACGCAGAGCTCGCTTGGCATTTGTTCCAGCGACTGTGAAATGCTTGGATTTCTGGTTATGGCGCTTGACATCAATTCTAGCATCTTCCCAGAGACCAACAAGATCCCCTGTCTGCCATTTCTGAAGTCGTGAAAGCAGTTCTGCTTTTACCACATGACGTTTCTTCTTTCCTCCTTTTGAAGGACATCGAAGGACAGCTTTCGGCAGTAAGAAAAGGCGAGCAAATCCCCACACGCCATCATATTATGTAGCATGCCTTAATTCTTTAGCTAATACCTCAGCAAACAAGGCGCGAACAGGGCGAGGAATGTGACAAATAGTGGTAATTGGAAGGGTCACAATCTCATTCATCAAGGCCTGAAACAGGATGAATTCTTGTCGAAGGTGACAACAAATTCTCTCAGCCGATCGAATGGCTTTCAAAATGATATCATCCGACATGAAACTGCTAGTGCTCCGTATAGACTGGTTAAAGAGTCCTGAGTCGTTCATCAGAGGAGGATTCGCCCCTTGTGTATCTTCAGTCATACCTTCTGGGACTAAACAACCATTTCCAGTAGACGGCATATCCTGCAACCAAAGAGAAGGTTCTGGTTCTGTCATCTGACCTCCACATCGTGGATGACCAGGGCCAAGAGATCTTCGACATTGTTGCCAATGAGAGGAGTATATGAGAACCCACAAGATGCACATAATGCTCCTTCAAAACTGAAACAGGTGGGAAAAACTGTATGTCTAGAGATGTGTTGCAGGTTCACATGCTGCCACATCAAATTGTTACTAGAGAAGGAAGATTGGCATACAGGACACCGAACGTTATTGGAAACAGCACTTCCGTCAAGTGATGAACCTGATTCGTCATCACGTGTCCGGAGCAACCGGATGTCGTAAACCCGTCAGTATCCACTTCAGGTAAATGACAATGCATAGATAAAGCAAATTTGCATGAGCGTTGGTGGATATCCATACGTCTGAAAGAGCCTTTCCCGCACCCTGAACAGAAATTATCTAACAGGCTGCAGGAGGCTAGCTGAAGGTGTAGCGTCCTGTGATTTTGACTCCCTTCCAGTAACGGGACCCGGATGCGGGTCGACGTCACCAGAACGTAAAGTCAAGATGGTGGTCGCTAGAATCAAAAACCAGCAAGCAACTGCTTTGTGGGACCGGAAGTCGTCAAAGACAGATCTCCAAAACCGAAGGAAACAAGAAACTTTACCACTCGTCTTTTGATGACATATCCTGCTAGTTGAATTGGCAACAGGCTCAACAGCGTGACGATGCCCAACCACAGAAGCGAAGCACCCAATCCGATAACGATAAGCATCCAATGAAATCCCCATGAACACGTCCCAGACAGGCATATATATATATATATATTTTTATTATGTATATATATTTCAATTACAACCAATCTACGATACAGGCAAATCCCATGAACTAAAATTACTGTCATTATTGTCTAACAACAATCTACTGAGAATCATGGGTGCATTATACGACCACAACTTGACTGACAATTACTGCAACAAATTATTTAAAGACTGACCAAAAGGAATAGTATTAACAGAAACAGTTTTAGATGCCATAGTCTTCAATGTATCCAAGCTGACATCCGACCATGACCCAAATGATTCAACTACAAGTGAAAAGAAGAGAGCACCAGATGAAAACACTTGGGTGTCGTACTTCATACACTTTGCAATTTCTCCTTTAAAGCCGCAAAACCGGCGTTGCTTGCTGAATGCGACACAAATCTTTGCTGGAACGAACTACACACGGTTACATCAAAATAAGCCGGGCGGCCAAACAAAAAGTTTGGATGACAGACATCAGCCAGGTCGACTATAGTCTTCTGAAGAAGATCTTTGTTCGCGTCGGGTTCCTTTATCGTGTACTAGCAAAGCTTGAAAAATGACATCTCTCAAAGCATCATGACGTCTAGAACGTAAAGAAATCTTCCGGCAACAAGAAGATGATCACCAAACTTATCCAATACTTGGCCACAAATGCAACGGACAGCATTTGGAGGTGAAGAAAACAGTGGAAGCCCGAGCCAAAGGTGAACAGCAATCGTGAACTCATGACGACTCATGGCAAGCCCGAGATTGGGGTTGGGAATGGCTACAGGGCTGGATCCAGAGAGGGTTAACGGGGTTGCAATCCCCTCTTTTCCAATAGACGTGGTTCAATAATTTCATATAATTTCATTAGAAAAGAGAATTAGTAATGCTATAAATAACTGCTAACGGTGAACCCCCTCTTTCAAAAATTCCTGGATCCGCCGCTGGGCTGTATATATAAACTTTTTAACAAATCGTCTAAATATATATTGAACAGCAGTAATGATAACACACTCCCTTGACGTATCCTGTTACGCACACCAAAAGGTTCTGATAGTTCATTCTGCCACTTTATCTGTACTAGCTGTGATGAGTACCAAGCCTAAAAAATTGTATAAAATACACAGGGACATCCATATCCAGAAGTTTGCAGAACAGCTTATAGAATGAAACCTTGTCAAAAGATTTTGATAAGTCTAACGAACATGCATACACAGCAACATTTCCTTTTGACAGATAAAAGTCCACAGTTCTTCTTAGAACATGCGAACAGTCAGAGCAACATATGACCTCTTGTAAACCCAAATTGCTGATCACAAGATCGCAAAAACATTCCTGAGTTTATTCAGAAGAATCAATTCTAAGACCTTTGACATAGTTGAAGAGATTGCAATTCCTCTCTAGTTGTCTGGATCAGTTGCATTTCCCTTTCTATCCTTGAGAATGGGAACAACATAGGATTTCTTAATTAAACTGATCAGGGACAAAAGAGTGCCTGAGAATACCTGTGAATTAAGGCCACACTCAAATGGATGGCAAGTACAGAACCAACAAGCTGCAAATGCTCAGCTTCAATGTTGTCAGGACCTGACGATTTACCTACTTTTTAGGTCACTACAGGCCTTGTATACCTCACCCGGGAGGACTTCCACACACCACCAAGGCATTCGCCTTCTTTCTTCCGTGTAGCAAGTTTCCTACCTTACACCATGGCCAAACGATCAGTTAGCACTCCACGGGAATTTGCGAAGGGGAACATACATTGTCCATGACAGCGCGTCTGTTTGTGGGAAGAAGCAACTGACCTGTAAGTACGCAAGTCTAGAGACGAGTTAATAAAGTTACACGCGTTGCACCTTTGTTTAGCAAGACGAAAGCATTGGAAACCTTAGCTGAGACGAGTGGGTTGGGCTAAAACCTCAGTAAGCAAAACATTATCACGTGACGACATATGTGATTACATACACCGGTTAAGGGTTTAGCACTCTAGTGCTTCTATATTTATTCTTTACTGGTACCTTACTGGTGCTTATCTAAGGCTTTGTGTCATCTGTGAAATGCTAAATCTAAGCGACACGCGTAAGATGTATTGTTACTGGCTTCTCATGGCTAGTATACAGGGGTGGATGTGATAATAAAATGAACACCCAGTTCCTATGTATATCCAATTTCTGTGCTCATCACTAGTTGAAAAATCAGTTAATGTACATCTAGATGCAAATCAGCCAAGACGATGTGCAACAGCAGCAAACCCCTACCATGGCAACATTCCTGCTCAGCATTCCCTGGCACATTTCACAAGGTATCCATGGTGTCTGATGACTCCTGTGTACTTTGTTACACTTCTGTATCTAATAGTCCAAAGTGGATTCCAACATCCTGAATCCACACTTTCAATTGATAGAATTTCACCAAGTGTTTGTTGTGTCACCAAAGCTGCACAAGAGCATGAATGAATTCAGAACACTGTAACATATGAAGTGTGAATACTATATACTACACTACCTCTTGGATCACCCGTAATAACAAGCTTGATGTCCTTATCCTTGGCGTAAGATACGAGATCCTAAATCATGTTATAATAAATAGTATGTTAAAGTTAAATTACACCTAACAAAAACAGTGTGTACAGTACCTTTGGAAGAACACAGCATGATGCCATGTTGATCTGATTGAGATACGGTTTCACCTATTGAATTAAGCAACAGCATACCATACCTACTATTAGTCATTCTGAAGCCAGTTTGTAGGCAGGCTACATTATACTTATGACTACATATTAAAGGTGCCCACTCATGATTCACCGCACACGTGCAGACACACACACACACACGCAACTTGAAAACGTGCCACAATTTCAAGTTGTATCATAATGAAGCAGAGAAAGCAAACATCTTAGCGTGCACTACGTTATATGACATACAGTCTCTATTCCTAGTACAAAGAGAAATGCGAATCGCTTTCTTGTCTGCCACGGCAGTTACATTCCTCATACTTGACATTTCGAGAAAGCTAACGACAAGTGTGTTAGGTTCTTTATCCACACATTTAACATTTATAGCTTGCTGTTGAACGACAAAACGCTTTCTCAACTGTTTTCTTGTTGCATGTGACTCGGAATGGGTGGAAACCAGAGCATTATCGTGCTCTATCATGATGGCATCCAAAACTTGGAGTGTGAAAGTGGCTATGGAGAAGTGCCAGATGCTGCCAACAACGCAGATCGCACATCTATCGTGCATGATAGCTACTGGCTTCGAAGTTCCAGACCCAGTTTCAAGTCACTTGCAACAAGAAAAAGATCAAGAAATTGCTTTGTCGTTCAACAGCAAGCTATCTCAAACTGGTAATGATAAATGTGTCAATAACGGCACAATTTCAAGTTTGCGTGAGTGTGTCTTAAATCTAGGCTATTTGACTTGCTACAATAAACAATTATACAGTATAAAACACAAATACATTCCTACCTCTGCTGCTTGGTATAGTACTTCCAGTTCTGGTTTGTCAAGATCAGACACACCAAGGTTAGTGACAAGGCTTCGTTTTTGCAAGTTTTCCAGTCTCTAACACAACATGGTGAGGTTGAGCATAAATAAAGGACAATAATATTGCTTTAAATGTATGCATCATGGGTCGTTCCGATTATACCTTCCACAGTGCTTTCATTGACTCCTGAGATGACCCCGCCTTTGAGTGAAAAGGAAAAGAGAGAATGATGTTGTCAACGTGACCTACATTGAGTTCTTTAAGAGCTTTTAGATCGACCGCAAACAGAATACACGCAGAGTAATCAGACATTGCACATTTGAGAGACCCTCAGGTACAGTTTAGTAAAGCACCTGTTGTGACGGCTTCTTCCAATTTCTCGGGGTCGAAATCTGACGGAAATAGTTTGACTGGCGAGCAAAGTAAACAACGTTACAACCGCCGTGTGTTAATTTTAATTAATTTTATTTTAGTAGTTAAAGGCGCAGCTTACCCGTTACAACCAATTCGTCTCGCTCAGAAGCCTCAATTGTATCAGCAAAGGATGGATGTCTGCAGTCAGCATGATCCTGCAAAACCAGATGACTCACTGCAAGCATATGACTCACGACTGATGACTCATTAGCCACTCCCACAATACTCAACCACCGAAAAGGGCAAGCGACACAAAGACATGCTTGCACTACCTTGTTACATGTCGAAACTTCAGACGAGTACCACAACTGAAATGCTGAGCTCAATCCACTTATTACCTGACCCGAGACACAACTAATAGTTAGGGCTATCACCGCTTGCAACACTCAACAAATGCCCTCACTTCGTCTACAGGAGTGAGCACGCTTGTTGAACCAAATCTGTTCAGTTTGGCGATGTTACCAGAGTTTATGAGCAGTGACCTTACATCGTCCAACGTACTAGTACTAGCCATCACCGGATGATAAATGTGAGAGATGAGGTGAACCTCCTCACGTTAATTTATACCACTAAGAAAAAATTGATATCAACTTGTGAGTCATGGTGGTTACTTTAGTATGTGCTACTAAACGATTTGCAGCAATGACAAGAATTCCTAACGCATTTCGGGTCTTGATAAAAAACTTCGGTAAGATTTAGGGCTTTAAGATTAATGAATTATTTGCAAACTTGTTGTTTACTGTTCGTTTCAAGTTGTTTACTCTCAAGAAGAAGTAAATAGATTAACATGGCGCACGCACACTTGTGGAGGCCTGAGAATGAACGACAACGGTGAGAGAGTGAAGCTTTGCGGTTGGGTGTCTGGACTGAGAAAAATGGGCTCTCAGGGACCGCTCTTCATTCCGTTGAGGGATGCATACGGGACGACACAACTTATTGCAACAGACAAAGTTCGATTTGAACACATTGTAGTCATTGCTTGAATGGAATGCATTAATTACGTTGACTTAATGTGGTTAAAGGGTTGATGATAAATTAGAGGAATGGAAAGGCAGTGGCGGCACAGCTGGGGGTAGTTGGGCAATTGTTCTCTCTAACTTGACGATCAACAACTGTGAAGAATTTTGGAAGAAAAATTTTGAATTTTTGTATTCCAGTATGTCAGTGTTCACCAGAAATACAGATGTGTCTAAGCGCTTTCTGTAGAGTATTTACCAGAGGCCCAGATATCCAGGCTAAGGGTATAGGAGTTGTCTGGCCGACGATCGTATGTACGACCGTATTTATACTTGATTAGTGAAGATGCAAATGAAGGTATTCTGACCAATAGACGAAAAGTGGTGTCATTACCAACCAATAGATGAATGTCATCATAAGGCTCCACCTATCTTTGTTTGGTATTGGGCGTCCATCCTGTACATGGTGTTTAGTCCTTTGCTTTACACAAGG
This sequence comes from Corticium candelabrum, assembly GCF_963422355.1. Lineage (NCBI taxonomy): Eukaryota > Metazoa > Porifera > Homoscleromorpha > Homosclerophorida > Plakinidae > Corticium > Corticium candelabrum. The sequence goes on from NC_085099.1 coordinate 7,588,722, forward strand.
GTTTAGCACATAGAAACAACGCCTAGTCTACATTTGCACGTGCATGTTTTCCCAACAACAACCAGGCATCTAGAGAGCAAAGGTGCTGGATTCAGGCGCCATGCGGTACACCTGACTCGTAATATTTTGCCTTATCCACAGTGTTTCTGCATAGTGGTTCTGCAGTCTGACAGCTTGAATTTCGGTGTGCGTGGCTGAGTGGCTGCAGAAATTTGGTGCTCTGTGGGAATTTGCAAAGGGAAACGTGCATTGTCCATGACAGCGCAATGGTTTGTCGGATGAAGCGACTGACCTGTAAGTACACAAGTCTGGACGACGAGTTACAGGGTTTGCACCTTTGTTTAGCTAGACGAATGCTTTGGAAATCTTAGCTGAGACAAGTGGGTTGGTCTAAAACCTCAGTAGGCAAAACATTATCACGTGACCAGATATGTGATTACAGACGCTGGCCGAAGGTTGAGCATTGTAGTGCTTCTATATTAATAAATAAAGTTTAACATCAGAAAGCTCTTCCCGACAGAAAATGTTGACAACACACTCTTGGTGAGGCATGGGGAACTTCATGTACTCTGACGTTTGTTTATACCCCACCCCGCCCTAACTTGCAAGTTGCTCTGCCGCCACGGAATTAAGGGGTTTATGAATGGCTTACAGTTGCTTGTGTAGTGGCTGTCATAACTCACAATAGCGTAGGAACCTAGATTTGGTTGAAGGCACACATTTTCCCTGCTCTGCACAGCAAGGCTAAATGTGTTATTAATTAATCATATATGTGCATTCTACACAGCAAAAACAGGAAACCAACATTAATTATAGTGTTAGTTCAGTGTGTCATGTCAGTGTGACTAGTTTCTACGTCTGTCATTCTTATATATTAGCAGGTCACTTGACAGCTGGAAACGTTGAGGCGCACATGCTTTAGTGCCCCTTCCTCCGGTTCCTATGCCTACGCTTCATAGGCATGCATGCACTTTATGTAAGTGCAGTGGTGCATACTCGTATTTTATTTGCTGTCAGCAGCCATTGTACTACTGTAAATACACACATTTTTATATGCATTTTATTTTTGTATTGTTTGTATAACTCCTAGATGTACTAAATTAAAATGTATACTAAATTTTTCTTGGATGACAACTGGTATTAGAAATTGCCACTAGTGATGTTGATGATTCACCACAACACAAGACCCAACCGAACAATACGTTGGTTTTACAACAACAAAAACCAAAATTAAACTCTCTACGTACAACATGTCCAGTTTGCAACGTTATTATGTCATTCAACTTGAACTCTTTCTGAAAGTACTCTGACAGACATTTTAATAGCAAGGACATCAACAGAAGATGAACCAGACTATTGATGTTCTTGCAGCAGTGACAGTTTGTTCTTTTGAGTTAGTCCTAATGCGCACCCCAACACTACGCTTCAGTTGATGACACAGCTGCTGTCTCGCTTTTTTGTCCAATGCCGTGTGCGGTCCAAAAAGAAGTCATCTGCTGTGACCTTTACTGCTAGGTGTACCATTTCGTCAGGCTGTCGGTTTAATACTTTAGTAACTCTTTTTGATATGCACTGCTCACACATTAAACTATTGAGTTTGTGATGTTGTGATTCAGCAATTTTGCAGATGAGCGCATGTCCTCGTAAGTCCACATTGTTCAGCGGCTCGGGCAATGGTCAGCGGCTCGGGCAATGGTCAGCATAGTCTTGCGGTCATAAACGTGATATTGTCCTCTCTTTCTGCAGTTAGTAAATAGATCAGCACAAGAGATACCTTTAAATGTGGGTGTAGACACATACAGCTGGATTTAATGAAGATTGAAGGAAGAAGCCAAGTATGTCAGTGAGATGCTAGTAATTAAATCAGGCTAGAAAGAAGACAGGAAATGATGATTTCTGTGCTTTAGGTAATGTGAGGATAGGGTGTGAATATTTGAGACTGCCTTACACACTGATCACCTGTCTTACTTAATTGATCGCTACTTTAGGGTCTTACAAGTGTTTCTATGCTTCATGCTTGGTATACTTTATTGACAGGACATGCCATTCCAGGGTTTCCCCAGAATTAAGATCGAACAGGGTGGATTATTAATATTAATATATTGCTATTAATATTAATATTAATGTAATGTGGTTAATATTACTGACGGAGCTACTGACGATATAGTTGAACAATCAGTAGAACAGTTGGTAATAATAGTTAGATTAAACGATACGTCTAGCAGAGACAGTGAAGAGATCTTCACCACAAAGTGGGAGGACAACAAACAATGACAACTAGTTTAGGTCAATTTCACCATGACGCTTAAAGAATGCAATTAAATGAGTGTTTTCCTGTTGATGTCAAAACAAAGCAGGTCTGAAGGCGGAACTTCACGGATCACATTGCCAGAAAGTTGTACACAAAGCGGTACACACGTACACCATTTACCTAGCCACCTCTTCATGTGTCTTCTGTATGTATACACGTACAAATAGATAGAATGCTTATACTCATGTAGAGAGTCCTGAGATCCAGAAATTTTCTCATGTTGGTAAATACTTTAGGACCACACCCTCAAAATCCAAACCGTCGGCCCGCCCTGCTAAAAGATCCTGGGGGAAACCCTGCATTCTTTTGAAAGTATGAGTGTGCCTTTGTAGGCTAGTATATCAAGCAATATGAACAAGTTGTGAGCTTGCAAAATCTTATAAAACACAAGCAAAATAGTCCAATATAATAATTTTTTGTAAGTCCACGTGTGGTGTGATTTGTAGCAGTCAATGCAATGAGGCACGTTTCGTGGGGTTAGACAACTGTGGCTTGTGGGCAAAGCTAAAGCCATGATGTCTGACTGAGTTGAAAACGGTAAATTCCACTCTGTGTGGTATGCTCTAGTAAATATTTTGCAAGGTGCAGTAAACGACTTGCTTTATGTTGTTCTTATGATGTTGCACTAATTTGTTGACATAATCAATATTAGTAAGTGGTAGTCTCGTGTAGCCATACCATCCCCGCCTACATCCTTCCGGCGAGAGATAGTCTGGGGATATGCCTATACACTTCTTGTTCTGCACTCCCCACGAATTGTGGGGATAAAGACCTCTTTATAGATAGCAGGAGGTCTAAGTAGGTGTCACGCAATCGCATTCCGCTCATTTTGCTTGTGTTGATTTACGGTCATGCCTGTGAACATACACTAATTAGATATTCTTTCTTCGACCTGTAGACCTTGAACTACTGTCTTGTTACATGAGGGACGTACGTTTTGTGGCCAAATTGTCCGTGAGGCTGTTCTTTTTCACTGATCGACGTCTGATTTTTAAATCTATTGTCGTGATCTTGTGCGTCTGATGTAAGCATGGGACGTGCTTTTGTTTAGTCATGACTCTCTTTCGCCATCCGTTTAGTCTTATTCAGTTGCTGCTTGTTTTAGTGCGTTGTTTGAATGCAGAGTGCCGCTATAGCGCCTTGTGTTCTTACATGTATTTGTTTGACGTGTTGAGGGACTAAAACGCCTCTCGATCAAGCAGCATGATTACCGTGGCTGTGGGAATTCACGCTTTATTCTGTCTCGTTATTGCGCTACTGTGTTCAACATGCTATTCAAAGTCCACAAGATTGACGAACGAATGTCTTCTCTTTGATTACTATTAGGACGTCAGTTCACAGGCATACATCTTTGTTAATTAATTACAATTGTAACTAACCAGTAATTAGTACATGCAAGACGAGCGGAATGCGATTAAGCAACACCTACGTAGACCTCCTGCTATCTATAAAGAGGTCTTTATCCCCACGATTCTTGGGGAGCGCAGAACAAGAATGGATTAGGCATATCCCCAGACTATCTCTCGCTGGAAGGATGTAGGCGGGGATGGTCTGGCTACGTGAGACTAAGTAAGTGGCACCATTAGGTAAGGTGCCATACTTTGTGCACCATTAGAAAAACAGGTTTCATCCCTGCTAGGTGTAGACTTACAACCGAAATGTGGATTTGCATTGTGGTGCAGAATGCAGTCATTATGCATGGTTTTGTGGTGATTGGCCTGGCAATTTTGGCATGATTGACATTACAGACAGACAGATAGACAGACAGATAGACAGACAGATAGACAGACAGATCAGCCTTTTTAGAGATGCACGTATAACGTGTGAGAGTGTGCATGCTTGCGTGCATGTGTGCATTTGTGGTTTTGAAGATTGTACCATGGGGCTGCTGTGTCTTGGAAATGTTTTACAGTGAATCGCTGTGCTCAATGGTGGTTACGGAGGACATTACTTAGATTTGCTGCTTGTATTTTCAAGCACTGAATAGAACTATCACAAAGAGTACCTGTTTGTATTGATAGGTAGTTTGGTAAATCTTTATTGAAGCCAATTTCAATGGATAGGACATAGCCAGAAACATGGTGAAATATCATGGCTTTTGGAAATTGGGCTTTGGACTGGAAGTGTGTGTTTTTCCAACTTGTGTTTGTTGTATGCACATCAATTTATTTCTCTAGTTTTGTGTCTAGTACTTATGTTCTTGACGGGCTAATGCATATCTGAGTGTATTCGTAAATTGTACTACAGCTATGATTAGCAGTTTCAATGTTTGTCTGTATGTTATATTTGGGCTAATGGGTATTTTTATAACAGGGAGTGAGTTTACATATTGCAGGGCATTATTAATTTGTCAAAGTTTGGAGTTTGGACGTATTTATGTAACGTTACAGATGCCGTTTGATTTTATTACCTTACATTATTACATGTAAAGACTGAAAACATGCATCTCCACATGCTAAATTGTATGACATTTGTAGGAGACTGTTAGGCGGCTTGCTGACTTGCCTTTGGAATCTGTTATTTGCATTGACGGGGAAGTACAGACGAGACCAGAGAAGATGAGGAATGAGGTTAGTTGTTATTTGAGCTTGTGTTTGTTTTTACTGTTAATTGCTTATGTTGTTGTCTTTAGGACATGGAGACTGGAGATGTTGAGGTCAACATTCATTCATACTTCTTTATTAACAAAGCAGCGAAACTTCCTTTTGAGATTTCTCGTGGATCTCCCCAAGTGTGTATGAGCTTAAATATTTTTCATACTTGTAATTTTATTGTTGCAGGCTACAGAAATGTTGAGGCTAGAGCATCGCCACTTAGACTTAAGACGGGACAAACTACAGGCCAATCTTAGATTCAGATCTCATGCTACCATGGCTATTCGTAACTTTCTGACACAGAGATTTGGTAATGTTGGTTTACCAAGTAGTCATTGAATTGCATAGGAGTGTTTGCTGGTATTTTGCTGCAGGGTTTATTGAAGTTGAGACTCCAACGCTATTTAGGCCTACTCCTCAGGTGATGAGATACTGTAATCAATTAATGAAGTGTTTACCATGAGACAACTTTAGGAGGTATTCTGGTTTATGTATTTTTGTGCCAAAAATATTATAGGTTTATAGGGGCCATTCAAAAGTTTTGACATTTTGTTTGTGAACGTACAAAGTATGCTTGGGGAGGGGGTGAGAGGCTGGTGCATGTTTTTGTGTTAGTCCTATAGTATTTTGTTGTGTACTAGTAGTTTGTCGAAGGTCTCACTGGTTTCATTCAGCGTGCACTTTTAATAGTGCAAATGGATGTGCTTTTGATGCTGTCTCTTCTATTAATTGCACTTTCTGTTTGAGTCATTGGTTTTATTACTCACATGAGGAACAGATATATGGACCATTGGCCTATGAATCACATAGAACATTTTTATAGTTTTCCGTTTTTGCACTGATGAAATCTGACATACACAAAATCTATTACGTCTTATATCAGATCAAAGTTCATGTTTGTTTATGATTGGCAGAACCATGCTGATGGTGTTAGTGACGGGCTGGCTGACTGGAAGAAATTGGGTGGGATGGTAGCAAGTATGAATTCAGTACATGTACATGGTTTGTAGACAACAGTCTGTTATTAATGGCCATAGGCTCAAATGAGGCGGTCTGACAAAGCAGAAGGAAGATATAGACATATCTGCATTAGAAACAAGGCATTCGATGCTCCCATACCGCATGTATGACAGCTTGAACACATCAGTAAACATTGAATACATATATTATGGGTGTTATCTACAAGTAATTGTTGTTAGCAATTTTACGTGTATATTTTTGGGGAGGGAGGTGATAGGTAATGAAGATATGGCCTCATAGTAGTGTGACTTCTATGGAATGTGTTGTTTATCGGCAGGCAAGGCAAGCTAGTTAGATTCTAAATTTTTCTGTAGTGAATTAGAGGAGAACAGCACTGATAAAGTATTTGCAGGTTGTCATTGGACTGTTTCAAGTTGAAATTGATATAGTGGACTACTTCAGGTTCATGTTGGTCATGGTATGCCCATAGTCACAATTTTGCTGTGCGTCACATGATTTCATATATACATAAACAGAAACTGGTTGTGCATGAGCTTGTTCACATCAGGTCTAATCATGGTACTTCTCTGTTAGTACACTAAAATTCGGTTGTTTACATTATTCCTAATCATGATTAGTCTAATGCCATTCTAAAGCTTGTGGGTAGTAGCTGTACATCTCCATTATTGGCATTAGTTGAAGCATGTGACACTTGTGGAAAGCGGCGTCAATTGAGGACTGTTGTCATCTCCTGTTTACTTCAATCTGGTGCACGTGCTTTGTGTTTGCTACCTCCAGAGGCAGGATCGTCATCCCCATTGTTGCTAAATCGGCTTCCGGTATCCACCATTTGAGATGTCTCTGCATCCACCAGAGACTCCATCTTTAGTACATAGGTTCTGGATATGGATAGTATTTAATGTTGCGCTTGCCATGATGTTTAATTAAATATGTACACTATCGTGTGCTGAACGTGACTCATAAATCACAGTTACCGGTGTGAACACCTTTGCCCTAAACCTATGCTAATCACAATTGCTCTTAGTGGCAGTGTGAGCACGCTCCAAACTATACAAACAATGCCAGCAATAGATGTAAATGTGTAATTGAAATAGTTTTGTGTACAATTAGATTAATTTTTATAGGGCCGAGCATTACATGAAACATATTCTTCAGTAGTTTCATTCATCATACATTTGTTATGTACTAGTAGCACATTATTATCAAGATGCAATATAATAATCATAATAATACCTATTTGAATTATGTTGCAGGGATCTAGGGAATTTATTGTGCAGACTAGGCTGCCAGGAAAGTATTATGCTTTACCACAGAGTCCACAGCAGGCAAGGTACACTTGATCTAGTGTTGTGGTGTTACTTAATGAGACTTGTTTTCTGTCAGTTTAAGCAGCTGTTAATGGTTGGAGGTGTAGATCGGTACTACTACAGTTTTCACTTGATTTGTAGTAGTTAATTATAGTTTTTGTTTGCTTAAACTAGATACTTTCAGTTTGCACATTGCTACAGAGATGAGGATTTAAGGTCTGATCGGCAACCAGAATTTACTCAGGTTTGACTGGTCTAGATGTCTTGTGTAATTTTTTCATTTAGAGCAGTTGTAAGTAACTTAATGAACAATATTACGATGACTAGTTGGTGGGCTTTCTTTACGAATTTTCTTTGCTAGCTCTGTTGAACAGAATGCAGCAGGCATCTTTTTGTAACGACAATGTAATTGTTGGCAAATATCTACTTTTTATTAGCAGGACAGCAAGTATTGTTATTTTTGTGCAAATCATTTAATGTGTTTCAGAAGCACATACAGTAGGTTTCATTTTATGGACGCAGCTATTGCAGTATCAAAATGAAGTAGTTAATGAGAAGAGCTTAGGGGCTGTGTTATGTTCATGCATTCTTGAAATGGCTGTCAAATTGTTTTTTACACTAATGTACTCCAGTAGGACATCTAGATGTCTTAACACAATGAAAGAAGTTTAAATTGGTAAATCTAACATCTGGTTAGGTTTGAGCCGTATAGACTTGAACTGTTTTTGTTTCAACTTATGCTGATTGTGATGACTTGCTTCAGTAACACAATACTAGACTGACTCTATATTGAGGAAACCCAACTTATGTATACATCCTACATGCATGCGCAACACTGTCCAGGAAACACAACAACTCACGACACTCCTCCCCTTACAAAGTTAGGTACACCGTCCAATTGAAAATCATCATCATCATCCATGCACTGATATTCGACCTTTTCATATCTGTTAGCTTATGGGTCTGGTGTGAGATGTCTCATGTAATGTCTTTGTCTCATTGGACAGGCTCGTTTTTCTTGACACTGAGCAATTCGCCTTTTTACACTTCTAAATATTCTGTCCATTTTCTGAATCGTATTTATCACTCACCTTTTAACCATTTCCTTGTGTGTCTTGTTATTTTTCCAATCCTTGTCTGACAATCTTCCTGAAGGTTATAGCTGTCTAGCTAACACTGTCTCTTGACGTCGTGATGCCTGGCCAAACAATAGCTCATGAGAAGTATATCCAGTGGTAGCATTCACTGCGATATTATGTGCGAGCTGCACAACCTCTACTGCTGTAGGCCAGGAATACGGCTCTTTATCTATCACACAACGAATAGTATCCAGCAGCTGATTCTGTCACGCAACCTGGCCTTGAGATTGTGGGTGGTTTGCTGAACTCAATTTGTATTTAATCCCTAAAGTCATACAAGTCTCTTGGAACCACTGCTGTGAAATGAGTACAGTCGCGTGTCACTTATCCAAGGTTTACTTAACTGACACATTGGATATTCGACAAGTCAAGCTTGCTACGTGGGTGATGATATGACAGATATATGACAGACATACGATATGACAGATTACGCATCCTGCATGTTATATAAATTCACACTCAATCATGAAAAGTATAAGTTTTATCTCTAGATCAAGACGACATGCCGTATAATATGAACAATAGTTGAGTACGTAACAGCTTCATTTATCCAACATTTTCACTTATCCAACAGGGGTCTGGTCCCAAAGGGGTCGAATAAGTGACACGCGACTGTACCTCTATCTGACTGTATGATGAGAGGAATTCCAAACTGGCACACCTACCTCTCTCGAAATACTTGTGCAGTAGTCTCTGCTTTACAGTCTCTTGTTGGTATGAAAATACAATATCTACTGAATACGTCTTAGATAGCCAATATGTTCTCCATTCCATCTGAAATTGACTTGTGAAAAGGGCTGCAGAAGTCTATTTGAACTTAGTCCAAAAGGTGTCTTGGAATGTTAGTATTCCGTGATGGAGCTCTACCAGGAAATTTTGTTCGCTTATGCAACTGACACTTATGACATCCTTGTACATGTGTCATCACATTCTTCTTCATACCAGGCCACCAAGCTGCTTTATGAGCTCTTTTCCATGTTCTCTCGCTTGTTCCATATGACCTGACAAGGGTGAATCATGCACTAGGAACCATAAGCGTCTTCTCAAAGGTTTTTTAGTACCACCAACAAACACTGTTTAACACCCAGTGGGTGATTTCATGTTGCTTTACCACGGTAATTCACAAATTTCAATATTCCATTGGCAGTCAACTGTAATCGTCCCTTAGAATAAGCTCTCCCCAGATCACTATTGTGCCATTCGTTATTCATTGTGCTATTCTTCTGGATTGCTTTGATAACTTGATCTATTTTAGGCTCATGAGACTGCTCTTGTCGGATAGTATCTAACTCAAACAACTCTGTATCTCCTTTTTCATACTGACACCAGACCCTTGTTGTACAACTGCAACTAAACGACCATCGACTCCCACTCGGGCTAAATAATTGGCCATAGTCATTTCTTGGCTTCAACTTGCCTTGTGACCTTGAAATCATATTATTGTAATAATTAACCATCGTCCACGTTGTCCTTGTTCGTCTGCCATGTCCAGTGTCTGTAACCACAGTAATGCCTCATGATCTGTAATAAAATCAAATGGCTTGTTCAGATACACTCTAAACTTCTTAATTGCCAAAACAACTGCCAAGAGTTCTTTATCCGTCTCTCTGCTGAAGCAAGTGTATTATGAAAGAAAGCTATTGATTTTAGTTGATCCGTCAGTTGATTACCTTCTCTGTTTGCCAACATTGCTCCAATGGCTTCATTACTAGCATCTGTGACCAAAACAAACTTCTTTGAAAAGTGTGGAATATTCAAAGCTATAGAGTTTGCTGCTCTGTCTTTCAATACTGTGAATGCTTCATTCATTTCTTCTGTCCATATCAGCTTTTGTCATCCATTCTTCTCTAAAGCTCTAGACAAAGGTTTTGCTATTTCTTCCATTCCCGGAATCCATCTCTGCACATAAGCAAATGCTCCAAGAGCTTTTGTCAACTCCATTACTGTTGTTGGTTGTTTCAGCTTTCGAATTTGTTTTACCTGTTCTCTTTAATGTTTACCTGTCCTGCTTCTATTACATAACCCAAGTATTCAATTTGTCTAGCTCCAAAATACGCTTGCTTGGAGACAGTACCACTCCTGCTGTCTTAATTAATCTAGTTTGAACAACTCGCAAACGATTTATGTACTTCTCCCAGTCTCGACCCCATATTAAGATATCATACAGATAACATGATGCTTCCTTGTATTGGCTATCACCCAAAATACACACTGTACTGTCCCCATGGAACCACAAATGCTGTCAGTTAATTATCTTTGTCTCTAATAGGCATCTGATGATATCCTGATTTCAAATCTAGGGTAGAGAAGAAATGTGCATTGCCCAATTTATCCAACAAATCTTCGATCAATGGTATTGGTTGAGCTGAATCAAAATTGTCTGCGGATTTACAGCTCTGTAATCCATCGCTAGTTGCAACTGACCATTCTTCCTCCTAGCACACACAATTGGGGCTGAACAGAGGCTACTAGAAGTCTCTATAAGGCCTTGCAGCAGTAGATCTTCTATCTCCTTCTGAACCTCCACCATTTCTGCTTGTGATAACCGATGTGGCGTACTCATCTTAGGCTTTGGCCCTGCTTCAACTCCAGCTTGTGTTCAAGCCCTACCTCTACCTCAGGCAATGGCTGTCCTGGTCTCCACATGACAGTTTCATATTTAAATTCTCCCTTTTGAAGGATTTTTGACTGGCTATTAACATTTGCTACATGAATCCACAGCATTTTGTCTGACTGAGCAACTAGATTGAATGTGCTGGTTTGATCATTGACTCGTGGTTTCTCAATGGTTCTACTAAATATTCCTGTCCTTGCCTCATTCCTTGTGCTGTACACGAAATAGACATCTCACTTCCAGCTGGAGCTGACATGAATTCCTGTGCTTGTGCATGTATAGTTTCCAATTTCTGTCCAACATCATTATAGTCTTCTTTATCTGTTTCTCCACTTCGAGAGAAACCAGCAACTTCATATCTTGAAAATCAAATTTCACCTTTCTAAGCCTAGCCAGAAGTCAATGCCCAGAATAAGTAATTCTTTTATCACCAATAATGGTAGCTGGAAAACTTCCAAATGCGTTCCAGTCAACTGCACTTCTCTGCATATTTGTCCATTTATCTGAACCGACTCTTCTCCAACACCCTTGCACGTCATGACTGGTGATCCTTTCAGGCAGTTCAAACTGTCTTCTGATAATCGATTTGCAGATAGTAGGCTGAATTCTGCTCTCGTGTCTAGCATTGCAGCTAAATTCTGATGATGCAGTACTCCAGTGACAGAAATGAATGGGCTCTTAGTAGTCTCTTCCCACCAAACTGTCTATATCAATCCGAGGTATCACCAGAAACTTGTAGTACTGCTGTTGTCATTGTTGGTCCATCGTTATCGCTTGTTTGACGTTGCTGGAGTTCCTATTGAGGATTCTCTTTAGCTCTCTGCCAACAATTTCTATAACCGCCTGAATGTATTTTGTGGCAATACCAACATTTTATTGTTGGTTTTCTTGTTGTAGTTCTCTTTTGTGCTAGCTGCCCGCTAGACACCACTTGCCGGCGTTTATAGATCCTTTGACATGCGCAAGATTGTTCCATCCCTTGACAGGCAAAAGCCACACGATCATTTTCACCTGTTAATGTCATTGGTACGACTGCTCTCATTCCCATTTGAATTGATCTGGCTTTTTTGCCACATTGACGATTTCATCATATTCTTTCAGCTTTCCTTTAGCTGTCAACCATTTATGATGCAAAACTTCCTGTCTGACAAAGTCATTAGTCATTCCCGCAATGAAGCGCCACAACGCTCGAGACCGCTTCGTTTCCCAGCACTTCATTTGCAAATGCATAGTCTGCCATCTGTCTCAACCGAAACAAATAAGTGGCGAGAGCTTCATGTGGTTGCTGCCGGGCTTCTTCAAACCCCCGGATATCCTGTTCTCTCCCATCTGCGGTCTCAAACCTTGTTTCCAAACATATAATTATTTCTTTAATATTGCTTACCCACGCTTCTCTGGCAGTTTCTTCTTGGTTTAATCACATTTCAATCTCTTCCGACAACTGCAAACGAAACATCATGACACAGTACTCTGCATCTTTCCACTGTTGGATGTTATTTGCTTGATTGATTCGTTGTACCATTAAGAAGTGACTCTTGAATGCCAACTAATGCGTCGGAGACAAGCTTTCACCGAATGTACGTGTGGGACACACCTCACGACTTTTTAGTGTGTCGGTCTTTCAGCCATATCCACACAACAGAGAAAACAAACTAACTCCAGTCACCACTGTGATGACTTGCTTCGATCGGTAACACAACAAGACTGACTCTATACTTAGGAAACCCAACTTATATATACATCCATGAAACACTTCCATGAAACACAACAAGTACTCCTGACAGTATTCTGATGGAACAATGAAACATACAGTAACACAATTATATATTGGTAGAATTTCTAATATATTGTACTTGTAGTCATTGCTGTCATTGTTGCATGAACTTTGCTGTCCTTTGAAAGAGAGACAACAAACCATAAGGATGGAGTTGTATTTCTAGCTATTAGAATATTCATATAGCTTAGGTTTTTACGGGCCAGATTGGGGAGGCTGCTATATGCACTTGTCCTGAATGTGTACTGCAGACTGCTTTTCATTTCTTGTATTTCATGAACATGGTGCTGGCCATTGAACAATTATTGTTGGATGCAAAGCATGGGTCTGGGTTATCTATGGATTTCCCCTGCTCAAAGCATGGATCCATGCTTTGTGCAGACAATTCATGAATCATTCTGCAATTGCATAATCCATTGAATGCACAATTATTACACATGCGCAGGCCCACATCGCAGTTGAACATGAAGTGAGGCGATATATATATATATGTGTGTGTGTGTGTGTGTGTGTGTGTGTGTGTGTGTGTGTGTGTGTGTGTGTGTGTGTGTGTGTGTGTGTGTGTGTGTGTGTGTGTGTGTGTGTGTGTGTGTGTGTGTGTGTGTGTGTGTGTGTGTGTGTGTGTGTGTGTGTGTGTGTGTGTGTGTGTGTGTGTGTGTGTGTGTGTGTGTGTGTGTGTGTGTGTGTGTGTGTGTGTGTGTGTGTGTGTGTGTGTGTGTGTGTGTGTGTGTGTGTGTGTGTGTGTGTGTGTGTGTGTGTGTGTGTGTGTGTGTGTGTGTGTGTGTGTGTGTGTGTGTGTGTGTGTGTGTGTGTGTGTGTGTGTGTGTGTGTGTGTGTGTGTGTGTGTGTGTGTGTGTGTGTGTGTGTGTGTGTGTGTGTGTGTGTGTGTGTGTGTGTGTGTGTGTGTGTGTGTGTGTGTGTGTGTGTGTGTGTGTGTGTGTGTGTGTGTGTGTGTGTGTGTGTGTGTGTGTGTGTGTGTGTGTGTGTGTGTGTGTGTGTGTGTGTGTGTGTGTGTGTGTGTGTGTGTGTGTGTGTGTGTGTGTGTGTGTGTGTGTGTGTGTGTGTGTGTGTGTGTGTGTGTGTGTGTGTGTGTGTGTGTGTGTGTGTGTGTGTGTGTGTGTGTGTGTGTGTGTGTGTGTGTGTGTGTGTGTGTGTGTGTGTGTGTGTGTGTGTGTGTGTGTGTGTGTGTGTGTGTGTGTGTGTGTGTGTGTGTGTGTGTGTGTGTGTGTGTGTGTGTGTGTGTGTGTGTGTGTGTGTGTGTGTGTGTGTGTGTGTGTGTGTGTGTGTGTGTGTGTGTGTGTGTGTGTGTGTGTGTGTGTGTGTGTGTGTGTGTGTGTGTGTGTGTGTGTGTGTGTGTGTGTGTGTGTGTGTGTGTGTGTGTGTGTGTGTGTGTGTGTGTGTGTGTGTGTGTGTGTGTGTGTGTGTGTGTGTGTGTGTGTGTGTGTGTGTGTGTGTGTGTGTGTGTGTGTGTGTGTGTGTGTGTGTGTGTGTGTGTGTGTGTGTGTGTGTGTGTGTGTGTGTGTGTGTGTGTGTGTGTGTGTGTGTGTGTGTGTGTGTGTGTGTGTGTGTGTGTGTGTGTGTGTGTGTGTGTGTGTGTGTGTGTGTGTGTGTGTGTGTGTGTGTGTGTGTGTGTGTGTGTGTGTGTGTGTGTGTGTGTGTGTGTGTGTGTTGTGTGTGTGTGTGTGTGTGTGTGTGTGTGTGTGTGTGTGTGTGTGTGTGTGTGTGTGTGTGTGTGTGTGTGTGTGTGTGTGTGTGTGTGTGTGTGTGTGTTGTGTGTGTGTGTGTGTGTGTGTGTGTGTGTGTGTGTGTGTGTGTGTGTGTGTGTGTGTGTGTGTGTGTGTGTGTGTGTGTGTGTGTGTGTGTGTGTGTGTGTGTGTGTGTGTGTGTGTGTGGTGTGGTGTGTGTGTGTGTGTGTGTGTGTGTGTGTGTGTGTGGTGTGTGTGTGTGTGTGTGTGGTGTGTGTGTGTGTGTGTGTGTGTGTGTGTGTGTGTGTGTGTGTGTGTGTGTGTGTGTGTGTGTGTGTGTGTGGTGTGTGTGTGTGTGTGTGTGTGTGTGTGTGTGTGTGTGTGTGTGTGTGTGTGTGTGTGTGTGTGTGTGTGGTGTGTGTGTGTGTGTGTGTGTGTGTGTGTGTGTGTGTGTGTGTGGGTGTGTGTGTGTGTGTGTGTGTGTGTGTGTGTGTGTGTGTGTGTGTGTGTGTGTGTGTGTGTGTGTGTGTGTGTGTGTGTGTGTGTGTGGTGTGTGTGTGTGTGTGTGTGTGTGTGTGTGTGTGTGTGTGTGTGTGTGTGTGTGTGTGTGTGTGTGTGTGTGTGTGTGTGTGTGTGTGTGTGTGTGTGTGTGTGTGTGTGTGTGTGTGTGTGTGTGTGTGTGTGTGTGTGTGTGTGTGTGTGTGTGTGTGTGTGTGTGTGTGTGTGTGTGTGTGTGTGTGGTGTGTGGTGTGTGTGTGTGTGTGTGTGTGGTGTGTGTGTGTGTGTGTGTGTGTGTGTGTGTGTGTGTGTGGTGTGTGTGTGTGTGTGTGTGTGTGTGTGTGTGTGTGTGTGTGTGTGTGTGTGTGTGTGTGTGTGTGTGTGTGTGTGTGTGTGGTGTGTGTGTGTGTGTGTGTGTGGTGTGTGTGTGTGTGTGTGTGTGTGTGTGTGTGTGTGTGTGTGTGTGTGTGTGTGTGTGTGTGTGTGTGTGTGTGTGTGTGTGTGTGTGTGTGTGTGTGTGTGTGTGTGTGTGTGTGTGTGTGTGTGTGTGTGTGTGTGTGTGTGTGTGTGTGTGTGTGTGTGTGTGTGTGTGTGTGTGTGTGTGTGTGTGTGTGTGTGTGTGTGTGTGTGTGTGTGTGTGTGTGTGTGTGTGTGTGTGTGTGTGTGTGTGTGTGTGTGTGTGTGTGTGTGTGTGTGTGTGTGTGTGTGTGTGTGTGTGTGTGTGTGTGTGTGTGTGTGTGTGTGTGTGTGTGTGTGTGTGTGGTGTGTGCGTGCGTGCGTGCGTGCGTGCGTGCGTGCGTGCGTGCGTGCGTGCGTGCGTGCGTGCGTGCGTGCGTGCGTGCGTGCGTGCGTGCGTGCGTGCGTGCGTGCGTGCGTGCGTGCGTGCGTGCGTGCGTGCGTGCGTGCGTGCGTGCGTGCGTGCGTGCGTGCGTGCGTGCGTGCGTGCGTGCGTGCGTGCGTGCGTGCGTGCGTGCGTGCGTGCGTGCGTGCGTGCGTGCGTGCGTGCGTGCGTGCGTGCGTGCGTGCGTGCGTGCGTGCGTGCGTGCGTGCGTGCGTGCGTGCGTGCGTGCGTGCGTGCGTGCGTGCGTGCGTGCGTGCGTGCGTGCGTGCGTGCGTGCGTGCGTGCGTGCGTGCGTGCGTGCGTGCGTGCGTGCGTGCGTGCGTGCGTGCGTGCGTGCGTGCGTGCGTGCGTGCGTGCGTGCGTGCGTGCGTGCGTGCGTGCGTGCGTGCGTGCGTGCGTGCGTGCGTGCGTGCGTGCGTGCGTGCGTGCGTGCGTGCGTGCGTGCGTGCGTGCGTGCGTGCGTGCGTGCGTGCGTGCGTGCGTGCGTGCGTGCGTGCGTGCGTGCGTGCGTGCGTGCGTGCGTGCGTGCGTGCGTGCGTGCGTGCGTGCGTGCGTGCGTGCGTGCGTGCGTGCGTGCGTGCGTGCGTGCGTGCGTGCGTGCGTGCGTGCGTGCGTGCGTGCGTGCGTGCGTGCGTGCGTGCGTGCGTGCGTGCGTGCGTGCGTGCGTGCGTGCGTGCGTGCGTGCGTGCGTGCGTGCGTGCGTGCGTGCGTGCGTGCGTGCGTGCGTGCGTGCGTGCGTGCGTGCGTGCGTGCGTGCGTGCGTGCGTGCGTGCGTGCGTGCGTGCGTGCGTGCGTGCGTGCGTGCGTGCGTGCGTGCGTGCGTGCGTGCGTGCGTGCGTGCGTGCGTGCGTGCGTGCGTGCGTGCGTGCGTGCGTGCGTGCGTGCGTGCGTGCGTGCGTGCGTGCGTGCGTGCGTGCGTGCGTGCGTGCGTGCGTGCGTGCGTGCGTGCGTGCGTGCGTGCGTGCGTGCGTGCGTGCGTGCGTGCGTGCGTGCGTGCGTGCGTGCGTGCGTGCGTGCGTGCGTGCATGCGTGTGTGTGTGTGTGTGTGTGTGTGTATACATATATATCAACACGACAGTCCAAGAGTGAGGATACTTCCAGTGGAGTCCCTAGCCATGGTTGACTGAGAGGCTTTTGCTGCTCAAGCATGGATCCGTGGTTTATGTGGACAACTCACGGATTGTGAGGTGAGATATATTGACGCGACAGGTGGACAGCAAGGACAGTCTTGGGTTAGGTTAGGGTTAGAGTTAGGTATATTGACGCGACAGGTGGACAGCAAGGACAGTCTTGGGTTAGGTTAGGGTTAGAGTTAGGGTTAGGGTTAGGGTTAGGATTGTCTGAATCCATTCATTGTGCCTAACCTAGTCTTTCTCTCGCCATTTGAAAGTGGTTGCTTTATGATGTGCATTGCATTTCATAATAATATACTATGTGGCTAGCTGGACATTTTATTAATATAAGCATGGTTGACTTGGTATCTTTAGCCTTGGTGCCAGACCATTTTAGTTGCACGTGAGGTGGCAGCGAGGACACGTGAGAGGGTGAAAAAGCTTTGTTCCTTCTCCATTCTTTCACACGTCCTCTCCGCTGCCTCACGTGCAAAAAAGCTAGCCTCGGCACTAGGCCTTCCCTTGCTTTCGGTGGTCTTTCCACACGAGAATAGCAACGGGGCTGTATCACGTGACGTTGTCTCTGTAAAGCAAAGGGAGGCCTATTAACTCTTTATGTTACGTGACAAACTAGTTAGTCACCTGATCTATTTTGAAATGATGATTGGTAAATGATACTGAGTTACTTCCTGATTATTTCCTCTGAGACATGCGGAGATCAGTAACGATCGCCCACATTACAGGTGTCATTTAGTGTTCTACAACAGCTGGTGTGCCAGACGTGTACCGACCGAAGGATACCATTTAGTCACGTTTGTAGGTTGCAAACAGTTCCAGTATTCTCCCTACATCGCAGTGAATGAAGGTATCTCTGTTACTCGATTCCTGGAGCACGATGATAGTTTATGACAAAGCATGCATATACGGTAGCCTAGTCGCTATTGCGTCGTCTTCTAGTCAACG
The DNA here is from genome assembly GCF_963422355.1 of Corticium candelabrum. Taxonomy (NCBI): domain Eukaryota; kingdom Metazoa; phylum Porifera; class Homoscleromorpha; order Homosclerophorida; family Plakinidae; genus Corticium; species Corticium candelabrum. Next base: position 7,606,541 of record NC_085099.1, read on the forward strand.
ACAAGAGAGGACAGAGTCTGCGCGCTGTGTTGTTTGCGCGCGACATGGCCGTACAGTCTTTGCGCTCGTTTTTCTACGCTAACTAAACAGTAGTCAGCATTGCAAAGGCCAGCATGCATACTTACTGACTGCATTTTACGCCTTTCCGTTCCAATACCTTTGTGCAGCCTTATTGGGCTTTGGTATGACGGCATACCCTGCTGTAAACGAAAACACACCTGATCTCTTTTTGCAAACTATTAGCAATATGAAACAAACCAACAAAGGGTGGGCTTTCCTAATGACATAATTAGTTAAGGTGTCTAATGACATCAAGAGTTACTAGGCCTCCCTTTGCTTTATGGAGACAACATCACATGATACCGCCCCGTTGCTATCCTCGCGTGGAAGGACCACCAAAAGCGAAGGAAGCCCTAGTGTTGAGGCTACAAAAAAGCAGTCTGGCACTGAAAGATTGCTGATCTGAGCTTTGTTTACAAGGTTGCTTATATATAGTTTGACAGTATCAGCAATTTTATAGGGGCATGCTCACGGTAGAACATGCGCACTTAAGCCAATCTCAAGTAGGGTAGCTTTTGTGTTGTAGCTATGGCAAGTGGCATATATTCAAGTGCCCTGGCAAGAAATACATTTCAGTTGCCACTAGGCCCTTTCTAGTGTGTTTATAGGTTGTGCATGCGCAAAAGGTCAATAAATAAAACTATAAAGCTGGCTATTTAGGTGTTGATTGACAGGCACGGCAACAGTGTAAGACTTAAATAACGCAAAATTAGTGTGCTCACTGTAAACTGCACTTGCTTACTTAGAGGGAAACGTGACTAGAGCAGATGCTACGTACAGGAATGAGACGTGCGCTTTCCTAGTCACGTGCATAGCTTAAGGAACTCCGATTTGGCTCAAAGTGCAAAAGGTCAAATTTTATCAAAACTGCAGTGTAGCAACGTCAGTTTAGCAGAATTGGGATTGTAGACAAAACATTTTCAATAATATCTAAAAGGCCTAGTTATAATGCAACCTCTTACTGTAATATCTTAATCCTTCTAATTAGGGCTATAGAGAGACTTCAGTCAGCTTGCCTTCAGTGCGAATTAGCGTCTTATTCATCGCAGTGACTGAGTGTTTCAAAAGTGCACCCTTTCAAAGTGAGAAATGTGTATGCGCTAGCGTGATCGTGCACCTTTTTTAAACTGCAAAATTATTACTAGCTAGGGGTCGTTTGAAATTATTGACAATGTCACATGCGTACAAAGCACACGTTTTATGAAGCCCCTCCCCTTCCCAAAGCGTACGCAATATTGTTGATGCATAATTCCTAGCTTGAGCATGGTTTCATCTGGTAGAATGTTGATGTGTGATGTTCAATACTTCTGCATTGTTACAGTTCTTTTATTCCAGTTGACTTCTTCGAATGATATCAGCTCGATGTTTTGTTCATTCAAGTGGACAAAGACGAAAACAGTGAGAAGGTTGTGGTAGAGACAGCGGGGCTCTTTATGGGCGGCTGAAGTTATTCTAGAACAAAACTGGAATAGGCTGCCACGGTTGTACATGTTTGCAAATCTCATACATACAGGTGACTAGCACAGGAACAATGCCTGATGCAATTCTCATCACGAAAAACAGAGAAATTAGCACGACCCTTTGCTATTGATCAACATTTTTATAAACTGTACAGCGACCACAACCCCTCCCCTAGCGTGTGCTTTAAATATGCTTGTGAAATTGACAATAAGTTTGAATGACCCCATAGTTTAGCATGTTTAGAGAAGTTTGTAAAAGCTTTGCTGCACTGGTTGATGTACTTTTAGAGAGTGTTTTGTTGTTTGGCAATAGCATTATTGTCATAGGCTTACTTGGATATCAAGTTTCAATAGCTAAGGGAAGAAGAGATTCCTTGTGCTGTTTAGATATTTACTGTTTCATTCAGTTCTCTAGAAGGTGAATGGCAGTGGCATTAACTAAGTATGTTGAGATGGATGAGGTGAAATCAAGGTGATAAGGTCTTCTGACCTGGAAGTTGTCTTACATATCTACCATAATACCTTGAATTATTCTCCAGGCGTTAATTCTACGAGGGATTATTATAGAGGGGAATTATTGGAGTGGTAATTTTGTTTCAATTGTCTCATTCATTACTCTCCCACGCAGAGGCAAGAACAAATCATTACGACGTTTCTGATGCATGCACAATGCCTTGCATTGTGTTCCACTTACTATTTTCTCTGGGGGATTTTAAGAGAGTGTGATTATGTTTCAACTGCACCCCATAGGAGGGAGGGATTTATTGGAGAGGGGAATTATTCGAGAGGGGAATTATTTGAGAGGGGATAGTATGAGGTAGTACAGTATATACATAAAGGAGAGGTGTGTGTGTGTGTGTGTGTGTGTGTGTGTGTGTGTGTGTGTGTGTGTGTGTGTGTGTGCCTGCATCCGTGCACACACGTGCGTGCGTGCATGCGTGCGTGCGTGCCTGCATGCCTGTCTGTAATATTGGCAACGAGGTTTTTCTGTGACTCTCCAAAATGAAATAGTAAAGTCGTCTTGAGAAAAATGTTGAAGTTGTCAACAAACAGACTAATGGAGGATAATGTAGTTAGCAGAGATAGATACGTTCAGTGCTTCACACATTGAAATTAGTTGAACTTGTTTATGAAGCACTTTCTTTTAATTATTAAAAAGTCATGTATTCTAGTGTGTAGAGTTGCTGTATCCTAATAAAATAACCTGCCTGCCTGCCTGCCTGCCTGCGTGCTTGCGTGTGTGCTTGCGTGCTTGCGTGTGTGCATGCGTGCATGCGTGCATGTATGCTTGTGTGCATGTGTGTGTGTGTGTGTGTGTGTGTGTGTGTGTGTGTGCATGTGCATGTGCGTGTGTATGTGTGTGTGTGAGTGTGTGAGTGAGTGAGTATGTAGCCACATGTATCTCCGCCACCTCGAGTCTGATCTCAGCCGAATTTGGCTGTGCATGTCAAATCGACAGAGGCCAACAGTGAGGGTGTCGTGTTGTCGTCTAGAGTTCTCTTGGGACGACGCAATTTCTTACTAATTGAACATGCCTCTACTTGTGCTCAAATTTCTGTAGAATGGCATTTCAGATTTCCACTAAATATAAATTGCCTATTCCTGACCTCAGACGGTATGCATGGAGCATGTCGTTTATTACCGGAGATGTCGTTAAGAGCAAGATAGTTTTGAGTATATCCGAGTCTTTAAAATACGCTTACCATTGTTTGCCTGTATATGCGTGTTGAATAGCTGTCACGTTCGTGATACACCTGTTCCCTGCAATGACAGCAACGTCTTTCGAAGCGATGATGTCCAACAGGACTGTCGAAATGGCTGGAAGATAAGATGTGACATTGTCAGATATACGGGAACAATTATTCAGGAGTAACCCAACAACCGGATTGTTTATGTGGGAATTTATGTTAATTAATTTGCTTCAGCTCTTGTAGACATTGGAATGCATTGCTCACAGATTGCGTAATGTTGCAGACTACAGCATAGTCTCTATTTTCTTCTCAAGTAAAACAGGTCAGACTAAAGAGTTTGTTCGTCAAGGCATAGTGCATCACACCTGCTAATTTTGGAATTTGACGCTCTGTTACATTTTTATTTGTCTTCCACGGGGTATTAACTAACAATCAATAATTTAATCAGCCTGGGCAAAGAACGGGATCTCATCTCGTGTATAATATTGCTAACTATGGCGTCTGGAATTGTTGATTAAAAGTGACTAGTCTTACACTATTATAGGTGTGTTCACACTATGGTTTGCGAGCCTGGTTTGAGCTTGTCATTATAATTGAGTTAGTGTTAAACCTTGCATCTGCCCCATGGAATGCTGGTTTGCACTGGGTTTGCAAACTGTACTTGCAAAGGTAGGTTTGCGGTTACTTGAGTCTGGTTTGGAGCTATCAAAACATTCCTAGCTGTTTAGCGCCTAGTAACCAGAGTAGCAGTCTGCCTAGCGCGTAGCTACGAGAGTAGCAGTGGAAATCATCGTCTTACTGTTGTGGATGCTGCTAGAAACAGGGTGTCAACAGCAAGAATCTCGCACGTGCAAGATGACAGATGACGTCGTTTTCGCCGCTATCGCAATGCTAGCACAGAGTACCGAACTGTTGTGTTGTTTGTCATGCAGAGTATTCTAACTCTGTTGTCAGACGCCATGTCTAGAGATTCCTGCTCAAACAATGGATTACAATAGCGTGCTAGGTTGACAAACCAGGTAATCAAACCCAGTCCAGTCTGAACACAGGTTTGTACTGTATGCTAATCTATTTCCTCGTATCACGCAAATCAAAACATAGAACACCATGGTTTGCAAACCATAGTGTGAACACACCTTATCACAATGTGAATAGTGTACTTGTAATTGGCTGGCACCACAACTAGTGATGTGGTTAGGGAATGCAGTCAAGTGTTTATGATCATTTCACAAACTTCTTTGCTATGTTTGAACTGCAGCATAATGGGGACAGTTTTCTAAAATCTCTATAATGTTAAATAGTATTTGGAATAGTTTATGAAATGCACAAAATGCTTTGACTGAGAAAGGAGTGAAACTGTTGAATTGGGCGAGGAAGACACCAGAAGCAAAGAGGCATGTTGTTTATCATACCAGGATTGTGTGGAACAAAGACATGCATAGCTGATAAGCAGACTATGGTTAACATCAAAAGCATGGTAGTATGGTAGCCTCGGTATTCCAGACTGCTTTTTGCACGTGTTGGGAGGAGAGAGTGAGAGAAGAGAAGAAAGTAGTGTTGAGACATCTCTATTGCAAGTGACTTCGGAAGAAACCCGACGCTCAAGTTCAGAAACATCTGCTCCAATCAAAACCACCATTAAAAACAGCCAATCAGTGCTGTAGACAATTGCTGATGTCAATGAGTACTTTGTAATTACCTCTCAGCAATCATCAGACGACTTTAATAGCACAGTGGAGTGCAGCTAACACAAATGCGATACCCTCCTTGTTTTGTTCCTGATGACATGATAACTCAGCGAATGCTTGTCAGACGTTACTTGACGATAAAGCCATTGCAGCGGCTGTTCCGAATACTTTGTCTACTTTTGGTGTTGAAGCCTTGAAGACCCTTCAACTGCTTGCTAAGCAATTTTGGTACAGGGTCACGATGTCTTTTTTTCTTTCTCTACCGGATTCAGTAAAGTCACTCATTTTCTACGTTCTCCCCTTTTTTTTTGTAGTTGTCACGAGCCATCTGGTGCTTGTTACTGTTTCTAATGAACACGGGTAATTTATTGATTAAGATGAACATCGCCTATTTCCGAAGTCATTTACAATAGAGATGTCCCCAGACTGCTTTCTTCTCTCCCACTCTCTCCTCCCATCACGTGCAGAAAGCAGTCTGGAATACCGAGGCTAGCTAGTATGGAGGTTGGGTCAAGAACGAATAGAACTCACACAAGACATATAAAGCAGTCTGAAAAGTTTAATGAGTAGGTTTAGGAAAGGGGTTAAGTTTAGAATATAATTGGTTTAGTGCAGGTGGAAACAGGTCAATCCTTAAACCAGTTGTGCTTAATTAAACCAGTTGTTAACTTGTTCAAAGTGTTAGTGTGACATGGCCCCAAACATCTGGTAGTCAGTCATAAACTAAATTCCAACTGCTGTGTTAGAATCTTTTACTGCAATCATGCTTCAGCTACTAGTTTAGCAAGCGTTCAGGTTTAACTATGGCATAACAGTAGTGTGTGTGCTTGAAAATGGTCGCTGACAAATGCTATCTAAGATTATTTTGTTGGGATGGAATTGCCTTGAAAGAATGTCATCAAATAGAGGAGAGAAATCAGCAGCCACTGCGTGTACCTAGATACTGCATTTGGAGTCTCAGTGACAACCAACTGTTGCTCTGACTTGGCGACAGCGCAGCCCAGTATATTGTAGCAAGTGTTGTTCAAAGAATTCTGTGCTATTGCAAAACAGATGTGTCCAGATACCTTGCATCTCCCGGAGGGCAAGTTAGTGGAAACAATTGCCTTTTTGAATTTGTTTAGTTTATGAACAGAACTTGTGTAAGCTAACTTTACTGTGGAGTTAGTGGAAACATGGCTGAGCGCTATGTAAGGTGTCGCGTGTAGCAACACGACAGTCGAGTGAGCGTAACACAAGAGTGTCTGATTTATTGTGTGTGTGTCTACTGTTATAGAACCCAACGAATAGCGTGCTTATCTAAGTAACGTGCACTACGCAATACTAGCCTGCTACCATACAGCGTCGTGGAGGCCAATAATTTACCGGTAAGACATCGTATGGTCCGACAACCAGTAATGGTCGATGGATGTGCTCTCCGATGTGAGGGCATGACGGATGAGTTGACACTAACGATTGGTTCGAGTAAGGTTTCAAAGTCATTCTGTGTAGTCAGAGGACTTGAATACGGTATCTTGGGGACGGACATACTGGCACATCTAAATGTGCAAATTGACGTTGCTGTGAAAGTCTCTATCTGCAAGGTCAAAAGGTCTCCACATTCGAAACTGTCAGGGTGGCTACTAGTTCGGTTTGTCTGATAAAATTCGGTCAAGTCTACTCACCAGACAGAGTGGCAATTTCACCAGTAGAAGAACGGACAATATGGGGAAGAATTCATTTGAGCACTCCAGCCACGTGGACGGGTGTAGTAGAGGTACTGGATAAATTAACCGAACGGTCTGGTATACTGAGATGTGCAACTGTAGCGGAAGGAGGTAAAGAGAAGAATGTCCCTGTTCACGTCTTGAATGTCATGGAAGACCCAGTGATCGTTTATAAAGGCCAATCGTTAGTCGAGTTTACTGGAGCTATGATGGATGAAGGAAGAACACGTGAGGATGCAACAAAAACTGGTAAGATAATGTCCGACCCTATTGCAGAAACGACCCTAGGAGTCATTGTCCACGGAACAGAAAAATCGCCTTGGGAAGTTACTACGAAGGTATAACAAAGTGTTTGCTTACCCAGGCAACGAGGTGCATGTAACTCACATTGAGCACACCATTCCGCTAACAATGGACACTCTGATTGCATGTAGACCTCGTCGCCTGCCAACGCAATGGAGACCTGGAGTTGAAGAAGAAACACGGGAACTGCAAAGACGAGGTGTGATACGACCATCTGAATTGGGCTACACAGCACCTGTGTGCCCAATTAAGAAAAAAGACGGTTCAATACGTCTCTGTGTAGATTACCGCGCCCTCAACTCCAAGACAAAGGATACCGCGATTACAACTGGAAATTTAATAGAAGCTGTGGAATTGATGGCTGTAGCCCAATTTTTCAGCCACATTGATCTAGCGCACAGATACTGCCAAGTGCCGATTGCTGAGAACAACGAAGAGAAGACGGCCTTTCGAGCCCCATCGGGCCTTTACGACTTTAATCGAATGCCATTCGGATTGAAGGGCGCTCCAGCGATGTTCTGTAGGATGATGGCTTCTGCCGTCGGTCACATGACCCCCTACAACTCGTACTGTGTATGGACGATCTTTGTGTATTGTCGGCTTTGTTTGATGATCATCTTAAACGGTTAGAAGACACTTCTAAGACCCTGTTAAAGTATGGCCTGCGATTTAAACTAAAAAGCGCCAACCTACAATGACTGAAACCACCTTCTGTGGTCTACGAGTGAGCAAAGATGGACTGGGCCCAGATTCAGAAAAAACAGCTGCAATTGCGAAGATTTCCAAACATGCAAACGTCAAAGAGGTTAGAATGTTTTTGGGTATAGTGGGCTGGTATCAAAGGTTTATTCCACGGTTTGCATCCATCGCTAGACCAATGTATAACCTTTTGGAGGGTGACAAAGCCTTTCGATGGTCACACAAATGTGAAATCGCCTTCAGCACTTTGAAAGAGATGTTGATTTCTAATACAGTTCTGAGTCATCCACAGACAGATAGAACGTATGTTCTCACAACAGATGCTGCCATGGTTGGGATAGGAGCAGAATTAGCTCAGCAAACACCAGAAGGAATAAGACCAGTTGTCTATTTCAGCAAGACACTTTCCAAATCAGAAAGGAAGTATTCTGTATATGACAAAGAATTTCTCGCCATTGTGATGGCTGTTTGTCATTTTCGCCATATCTCATAGGAACTAAGTTTTGTTTGAGAACTGATCATCGTCCATCACAGTTTTTGGCAAATACCAAAGATCCCTGGGGCAAACGTGCTAGATGAAGTATGGAATTGGAAGAATATTCATTTACTGTAGAATATATAACTAGTCAAGAAAATGTTGTGGCTGATGCTCTAAGTCGACTAGAACACGAGAAAACCTTGAAATTAGACGAATCTGAGGAAATCGGTCAGAATAATAACTGTGCCAACCCGATCGCCGTGTTTTGACCTTTGGAAGCTGCACTGTTAGTAGCCAATGTAAGAGACGACTGGTCTATGGAAGAATTTATGAAGGCACAACAGAGAGATCCACTGTTAACGGAAATCAGCGATATTGTTGGTATGGACCAAGTTAGCCCACATGGTGATATGGGAAATCAGTCAAAGGTGGTAAGGCGGTACTGAAGGAAAATCTGACTTGGTCTCCTGAAGGTGTGCTCCAGAAGATCGCCCCGTCAGGACTGATGCAAAATGTTGTACTGTCGACGCTATTTGGGGAAGTATTACGTCTTGCTCATGATGAACCCTTTTCAGGACACCAGGGAGTGAAGAAAACGCTTCAAAGAATTTTACAGTGGATTTGGTGGCCTACAATCAAGGATGATGTTGCACAGTGCACGCAATCACGCGATGTTTGTGCTAGAAGAATGTCAGCATGTCCAAAGGCACGAGCACCGTTAAAAGAGCGACAGCAAGCTACACAACCATCGGAAAGTATTGAAATAGACGTCAAGGGTTCATTGCCGAAAATGATAATGGCGCTCAATATGTATTCGTCATCCAAGACACGTTCTCTCGACTTGCAGAGATGCACGCGATCTCAAGACAAACGACAGAAGGAGTATGTGGGAAATTGCTTGAATGGATATGTAGATACGGGATCCTCACATGTATACATTCGGATCGCGGTATGCCATTAAACATACAATGTCAACTGCATACTACCCACAAGGGAATGGCTCTTTTGACTGCTTAAATCACTCTTTGGGTGAAACCTTGTCTAAATTAGTCGCCTCAAATCAATTAGATTGGCAGAAACGCCTTCCAGAAATACAATTCGCCCACAATGCAACATTTCATGAGCCTATCGTCAACACACCTTACAAGGTCGTCTTCAAGGAAGATCGTAGAACAATAATTCATGCAGCCGCAGAAGTGATTCATAGGCCATAATCTGCCGGAATCAACGAAACGCCATTAGAAGTTGCGACGGATAGAGATTCTGGAATATCTAGGTTCTATAGCAGAGTCAAGACAAACTTGAAACAAATGGCAGTACAGGGAAGAAAAGCTTACAACAAGTCGAAGCTCGTTTTTCATCAGTGTCAATGTGGTGAGTTGGTGTAGGTTAGGAATAAAATGGGAAGACGGAAAGTATCAAGATCTCTTTCACCATGCTGGATAGGATCGTATGTTGTTGTTAGACCAATATCCGATGTTGTCTACATCTTAAAATTGCCTCATGGCAGTAAAGAGGTAATGCCACACCATGATGCTCTGAAGCCATACGTACAATGTGAGGAAAGATTTGTGCCCGAAAATGCATTGAGGAGTCCACATCCCAGAAAAAAGCGATCGGTAAAGTGCCCACATTGACAGAAGATCCTGATAATACTGTCGGTTGCGAGAGCACTGACTCAGGAGAAGAGTCACCATCCGAAGCAAAAGGAGGTGCGGAAGAGCATCCTGGAACGCCCCTAGAACAAGAAAGCCAACATGCTGCACCTGAACCACCAGTTACATTAAGAAGATCTAAACGGATTCGCAGACTACCCAGACGACTGCATGATTACGTTCTAGAACCAAACAATGGGGAGGATAGAGATGTAGTGTATTGATACTTTGTATTGCATAGTGCAAGTTACTTAGATAAAGCACACTATTCATTGGGTTCTATAAAAGTAGTCACACACAATAAATCAGACACTCTTGTGTTACGCTCACTCGGCTGTGTGTTGCTACACGCGCCACCTTACAGCTGTTTAGAGAGTACGTGTGCTGTATTATCTCTTCAGCTATTGTAATATCAAAGTTTGTAAGATGGAAACTACTCCAGTGTTTGAAAGCACCCCATTGAATCAAGTCTTGGTTTGAGTATCAACTAGTTAGTGCATGGCTGTAGGCACCCACTTCATAACATGCTTTAGTTACCTTTGTCAGCTAGGAGGGTATGTTTATCGGCATTAGTCTATTTGTTTGCTTATTTGCGAACATGATTGCCCAAATATGTGTACATGGATTTTGATGAAATCTTACATGATGATAGAACTTAGTAGAGGAACAATGGACTTGTTTTAGGGATTAATCCGAAGTAGGGTCCCCTTTGAGGGGTCAATCTTGGTAGAACTTTTTACGAGAAAGTGAGATAGCTTTTTGATTTCACTCCTGCACACCCTTACCATCTTCATGAAGAGTCAGTGTGTTGTGTTGTCTTTCGTCGCAGAGCTACTTTTGAATACGATCGCTGTGATGTATTGTGAATGATTGCGACTTGCGGGGCATCGAGGCGAGTTGTTTTGCCTCACAGTGAATCATGATCAATTTGCTAGTGAGCCAGCATGAGTTAATTTGAATGACTCGTGGTAACTTATGGTGACTTAATTGGCGAGTTGGTCAGTTGGTCTCAGCAAATTGCCTAGGGCCAGCTCATTTGTTTGTTTGTTTGTGAGCAAGATTAGTCAAAATGTGTGAATGGATTTTGGCAGGATGGTAGAACATTGATAGAGGAACAATCGATTAGTTTTGGGATTTTTCCCGATGTCATTGAAATGGTGAGTACATGCTAAGGTGAACACAAAAAAGATTTTCAAATAATTGCCATGGAAACAATTATTAATGGCATTATGAGGTAACTGAGCTGCCTTGTTGGAGGTTGTGCTCTTGGAGTGCTGTCTAGTCAATGCTGCATTGTATGTCTTTCGAAAAAAGATAATTATGCTTGTGTAGTCAAGAAACACTAAAGTGCTGAAGTCTCAGCTGCTAACTTAAGGCCTGTTCACACTGGCAACTGGATCGCGATTCAACCGCAATGCTGTCCACACTTGCAACTCGATCGCGATCTGTTCGATCCACATCGTGAGGTGGATTCGATCGCGATCAGTTGAATCCAATTAGAAATAGTGGGCGTTACCTTCATGTATGCCACGCGTGTAGTCGGAACATCTAGCACTCCTCACTCGTCTTTGTTCTCGTTCACCTTACTTTGCTGTATCAACGCTTTCTACAAGCAAAGAAACCACACATACACATCGGTCATCAGTCACGTGATAGCAAAATGAGGCGGAGGCATCGTTTTCAAAGTGCAGTGTGGACGCTCGCTATCCCGATCAGATCGTGATCCATTCTGATCTAGTGTGGACAGGCCTTTAGGCTACAAAGCATTTATCTGCCTTGAATCTAATTAGTCAGAGCCAATGAAGGGTGTGAGAAGAGGCTAGACACATTGACTGGCGCGTGGGCTTGTTCTTGTTGACATCCGATAGCTATTTGATATCTCTTGAAAGCATGCAAAGACATCTTTACATCATCTGGCATGCTAATGACAATGACGGCATGCACGGCATTCCAATTGTCTGGCCAGCCAGGTATTATACTGTAACCCCCTAGTGCATGTTTGCCTCATGTTAACGAACTAATGTTTTCATTATTTATGAGATAACGATTATGACAGTTTAAAGATTTACTTCTTGAGTTTAACTGTTGTAACACAAACACAAAATTGTTTGTTAGCTATTTTATATAATGACGTTAATTTTACTTTGTCTTTTTATGCTAGTCACTGTAGCCATAAGTAAGCTTCACCATCTTGTTTAGCTTGACCTTGAGATGTCATTTGTTGATCAGCATCATATTCAATCATTAATGGAGGAAATACTGGCTCACTTGTGGATGGAAACTTTGCCAAATGTTCACCTGACTTTGCCCTTCAAGCGATTGTCATACGCTGAAGCTATAGACAAGGTTTACAGGGTCTACTGCTTAGTTTCTTTTGATATTGTTTATTGTTTGTTGCAGTATGGAAGTGATAAACCTAACACCACATTTGAATGGAAGGTACATTGATATATAGCACAATATACTAAATTTAAATGATTTGATGAACTTATAGATAGTTGATCTGACTTCTCTGCTGTTTAACAAGCAAAATTGTGATTCTGTGGTTCGTGCATTTGTTATCCCCTTTGGAAATGTGAGCATTGTTTGTAGTATTATAAGGTTGCATGTGCAAGGCCAGCTGTTTGTTGACCATTGTTTATGTAGGTATTTATAACCGACTTTATTGCCCAGAAAGAAATTACTGATTTTCTCAAAGAGCACGAAATAGGAATTGAAGATCTCAAAGATGAGACACTGGTAAGCTGAGTCAGTGCTGTAATTTGATGTCTTTGCTTGTAATGGATCGTCAACTTCTATTCTATTGTGTGGCTTTTTTGTGCTTTGGTCATTGATACTGTACTTTACTGGGCGCTAGACTGTGCTCTACTGTGCTGTGCTAGCTGTGCTGTGCTGTGATTCTACATTTACAAAAAATGCATCTATGCAAAATGATTGACTTAGAGAAGAAGCAGGAGATTTATGGCAGTAACATTTGATGGATTGCAGTAACTCAGTGATGTGCAGTCATGTACAGTGTGTTTTGCTGTTCAGACGGATAACTAAAACTCAGTTATCAGTCTAACATGTTTTTCAGAATTTGATTTGATGAAATCTTTGACTTACTGTACCATCAGGACTCTAAAACAAATCCTATCAAGTACCTTATAGTCACACTCTTGAAAAAGAAACTTACATTAATTGAAGTAGAAAAGTGAGTGATATATATATATATATATATATATATATATATATATATATATATATATATATATATATATATATAAGACAAGATCCTAATTGTTGTGCGCTTATTACTTTTTACGCTTTGCTTATTGTCAGTCAAATTCTCCAGACATGCTTACCGATTGAAGAAGGACGTAACGATTTCACTTTTGGTAGGTGAGTCCCCTTTCGTTGGTCGACCCTCGAGCAATAAAGCTCTCTATTCTGTTCGACATTGATTGGATAGTTTGCTAAGCACGGCATTCGAACTTTAAAGAGCATAGCACACAAGGGAATAAACAGTTTTTTGCTTTTGCGTAGTCGAAGAGCTTTTAATAGGACATGTAGGCGATGTCACAGAATACGTGACGTCACAATTAAATGCAAGGTCACAAACCGTGATGCCACAATGGATTACTTAATGGTTTTTTTATAGTTCAAGAGACGACGTACGTTTAATATAATTATAAGTGCATTTCGGTTCAGTCTAGGAGCATATCAGTCTAGGAGCGTTTCAGTCTTTCTTGCACGTTTGTAAATTAGAATTAAATTGATGTCAACTTGAGCCAGCTGTCACTATCCAAAGCTAACGAGCAGCATACGGAATCTAATTGTAAATGGAGTACTTGCTGCTAATTACTTAGAACTAACGTGTAACTAAAAATTTTAAACAAGATACTGTCATGGTAATTTCTCACAATTGAATGCACCTGGGCAATGTAGCTAGTATATATATATATATATATATCTTGGATTAACGGCTGACATTGCCGCGAGAATTGTTGTAGCCGTCAATTGCTGAAGGAATAAGAGAAGAGGATGTCGTCATCTTTTCAGACTGTGCCATTGTGGCTTTTGCCACTCTGGATGTCTGCGTTAGTCCTTATTCTGGTGATGGGACCCCATTTGAGGAATGAACGCTTTTTTATTGGCTTTTTTGTTGTGTGGCCAACTGTCAATTCGTTGTCTTCCTATTGTCCGTATTTTTTCATTGGAGTATACAGGTCAACGGGAACATGGAGTTTGCCGCATCATCACCCTACTTTCAGCACTCTGCATGTTTCGGTTTACATTGTATTGTTTCAACGGCTTTGGCTGTTCGTGACGACTCTACTTATTTCTTGCTGCCTCATTTGTTATCGAGCGGGACAGTTGGTTGAGTTTCTGAAGCCTGCCACGTCTTTAACACATACCCAGCACTCTTCAAGTCTTTTTGCTCACCTGGTTTGCTTTTTCTGATTTTTCTTTCTTGGATTCTTTTCTTTTTGTCTCTGGTCATTGCAGTCGTATGGAATATTGGATGTTGCCGCACTGTCACCCCTTTGTCAGCGCTCTTCAATTTTTCATCTTCTGCATTGTTCATGTTCAACCTTTCTTCTTTTCTTTTGATGTGGAGACTTCTTTCTGTCTTTGTGGCAAATGGTGCAGTTGGGCAAGATCCTGAAGTTTGTCGCACAATCACCCTTCTTCCCGTGCTCTTCGGGTCTTCTTCCTCTTCTTCATTCACTTGCTGTTTGTTCTCTGGTATATACTTCTTCATCCTCATGTCGTTTCTAGTAGATGAACTCAGACTGGATTCTGGAGCATGCCGCACTTCAACCTTATTTCAGCGCTCTTCAGGCCTCTTTGTTTATCTGCTGTACTATTCTATAACACTTATCTGCTATATAGTGCTCTTTTTTAGTGTTTTCTTTTTGTCTTGTACGTGGACAGTACACTAGCTCGTAGTTTGGATGTAGAACAATACAAAAGATAGGTAATGCTAATATATATATATATATATATATATACCGTATTACCTCGCTTAGAAGGGCATGCTCTTATAGGTGAGGTTGAGCAGAAATTGTGTTCACGACACTCTGCAACTGTAAGGGCATGCCCGTATAAGTGAGGTAGCCTCGAACACCCGGACCTCAAAATGTCAGCGCTTGTGCAGTTTAGCAATTTACCAGATGGCGTCGGAGGAGTTTGCAGAGGAGTTGGAGGTTACTGAAACAGAAACTGAAAGTACAGAGAGAAAGGCTAGAATTTCGTATACGGTGAAGAGGAAGCTTTCTGCGACAGAAAAGTAAGATGAGTACGGAGGGAACGTATCAAGAGCAGCAAGAGACAGTGGCGTACCGCAAAGTAATCTTCAGCGATGGGTCAAGCAAAGGGACGAATAAGATGGCAGTGAGGACGAAAGATGAGAAAGATGGCAGTGAGGAAGAATGCAGTGATGAAGACAGGGATGAAAATTAGGATGAAGATGCTTTATAATATGAAGACAGTCATTAGATAATATTTGCATGCTTGCTTAGCTTTTTTAGTTAGTAGACGTGAATCAGTATTTGCTTTGTGTGCATGCTTGTTACCAGGATACCACAACAGCTTCTTCCCTCGCCTGAAAGGGCATGCCCTTATACCTCGAGGTATAAGGGCAGTCTGCTCTACCTTGCGCTATAAGAGCACGCTCTTCTAAGCGAGGTAATACGGTATATATATATATATATATATATATATATATATATATATATATATATATATATATATATATATATATATATATGTAACACTACAGAATAGCAAAAGAAAGTGTTACAACACAGCACAGCACATCACATAACATGGAAATGCTAGCAAGAGTAGGTGTCCCAACTAGATAAATCTACACTTTCTAAATGCAAACGTTGTAAGATATATATATATATATATATATATATATATATATATATATATATATATATATATATATATATATATATATATATAGACACTGGAAAAGAATTTGTCTCAGTCAAGTACTGATAGAATTTTGTGTAGATTTGCACTTCCATGGTATGTGATGTGCTGTGCTGTGTTGTAGTGTGCAGGGATTTGTACACTTTCTTTTGCTATTCTGTAGTGTGTTCTGTTTTGGCTGAGGCCAATGAAAGTAGAACTTGTTAGTCAATTTTGTAGTTACATGTACCATGTGAAGATAGAAGAGAACTTGCGCTATTAGTTGTTGCACGGTTTATTGAACAAAATGTGCAGACGAGTACTTTCTTTATTGTATGCAACTTTTAAATACTGGAAATGGCTGTAATCTTTAATTTACACATACTTATTTGTGTATATCTATACAGCATAGAGTATTAGATTTTGAAAGTTTTTACACAGGTAAATACAAAACACAATGATGCAATTTAACCCACAGATCTACACTAGCAGTGATGACTTTACTGTTGTTGAAAAATAATTGGTTGTCATTATGAATGTACATTATGGCTGCAGTGTTAGTGCAACTCTTTTTGTGTGGAAGATAGAAAGATGAAAATGGAACGTAAGGGATAGTCATATTACATGTATTATAGTACTTCCGAATTTGTGTTATTGTGGCCGGGGTGCGTTATTATGAAGGTTACTGTATCTTGACTGTTGAGGAAGTGAGACCATCTGACAGACATAGGCAGAGGAATGCTCTTGTTATGCAGAATCAGTGTGATTGCTGTAAGAGTGCCTATATATTAGAGAAGTATTTCAGTGCTGTGCAATTGGATCTTCGCATACTTAAGGAATTGTGATTCTCATCTATGTAATGGTTGTTGTGTAGTCTTGACACTAGGCCTTCCTTTGCTTTTGGTGGTCCTTCCACGTGAGGATAGTAACGGGGCAGTATCACGTGATGTTGTCTCCATTGCTTTACGGAGACAACATCACGTGATACCGCCCCGTTGCTATCCTCGCGTGGAAGGACCAACGAAAGTGAAGGAAGGCCTAGCGTCGAGGCTAGTTGTTGTGCTTATGGCAGTAACTATATATTTAGACTTAAATGATAGGAAAATGCAGTTGAAGTGTTTATAGATTCATTATAGATGGAATATACTATTCATTTTGTGGAGTTGGATATTCCTTGTGTCTTAACCTAAGAGCAGCACATCTATGAAATGCTGATAAGCACAGGCTGCAAGGAATTTACCAAATGTTGTGATTTAAAGATTCTCTAGATGTTATGGTTGTAAAGTTATGAAACATGCTATCTAAGTAATAGTGATTTTGATTGTTTAGGGCTTCTCTGTAATGGAAGTTGCTGCCAATGACAAGTGGAATTGCTTAACAAAACAAAGAGCATGGTGTGACATGGATGACAATGTATGTCAAATTGTCAACGTTTCATTGCAACTTCAACAGGGAGATGTTGTATTCCTGGCTCAAGGATTGAGAAACTCAGCTGTCTGTCACTTGTTATTTTTCCAGTCCAATTACTTGTAGTGTTTCGTGTAGGCTTATGTTTTGGGTCAGCTGCGATTGCTATTTGCTGATGTAGCAGAACGTAACAGTAAGTTGTCTTCTCAGTTTAAATTCACTAAAGATTTACACCATGCAGTAATTTCTAATGCTAAATGCACTGGTTTGTCCAGACTATCCATTGGAAAGGAATCATTGTTATAACTTCATGTGGGTCACTGACTTTCCATTGTTCATCGAGTCAGAAGGAGGTGTGTTTAGTTGTGATACTAGTATTTTATATATTTACATGTTTTACACACGTTCCTTTTTCTGCTACTGTCAACTTGTCTTCTTTTCATTTGAGTTATTTTGCCCCGTCTTCAACGCAATGAGAACCTATCTATATATAGCATGCTTTTGCAGGCTATGATTGCCATCACCATCCTTTCACTGCTCCTTTGCCACAACACATTGATATGGTATATTCTGATCCTCTCAAGGTACAAAAGCTGTTGTGAATTAAGAGTATATTGTTGTAATTTGTTTATTATGATTATGTAGGCTCATGGTCAGCATTTTGATTTAGTATTAAATGGTGTAGAGATTGGGGGAGGGTCAATGAGAGTACACGATTCTTCATTGCAAGAGTATATTCTCCATAAAGTTCTCAAGGTAAAGACTGCAGTGAAACCAAATTAATGAATTGACATATAAGACTAATTGATTACTAGGTTGATATTCATCCATTTGACCATTTGCTACGAGCGCTGCATTGTGGATGTCCTCCACATGGTGGAATAGCACTTGGTTGGATTTTCTTGACCGTATTTGAGTAACAGATACTTTGTTTACAGATTTTGTGTGTAGGTTTAGATCGTTTGATTGCTCTCATGACCAAGGCATCAAGCATTCGCGATGTTATTGCATTCCCTAAGGTGTCATTGGGGAGAGATTTACTGACCAGGGCACCTTCAGAACTGTGATACCTCTTGATGTCATTGTGATGTAATGATATATACTGCCAATTGAACTTGTTTGATTTCACTGCAGACAGTTCTTAGCTGCTAAATATTTACATAGATTAAATGCATATGCGGGTGAGAGTCAGAAACGTTGTTATATGTACGATGGCCACTAGTTACTGTATGCTTGTTAGTTTTCCAAACTTTCGATAAGAAAGGCATGTACACTAAAGACTATTTGCACCCTTATGAATAGATGATGGTAGAATAGATGATGGAGACATTTGTCATTGTAATGAATGTGTTGCGCAGTATGGTCTGATGAGCAATGAATAGACAATTATAGGTTGTGTCAGATCACCTTGACCTTTTCACTGTTTCAGTTGAACAATTCCCTATCATATTTCAATGTAGCATTAACTTTTTGTAAGACGGAAAGCAAACCTGTAGGTCTGTAAGTATAGTTGTCTGCGAATTCCACATGTAGTACGTTGGACGGTTATTATTTTTCTGGGGCAGTCTTGCAACTTTTATCGTAATGCTGGTTACCCTAACCATTCATTTATTATGCATATGAACAAGATTGGTTTTACTGTTATCTCTTGTAGAGTTGCAGTAGTTGTCATAGGATTTGCAGAAACAAGACTCCTGTGCAGTAGTAGAACACTTTAGCATCCTAATTAAAATTATCTTTGCTTGCTTGGGACTTCAATTCATGATATTTTCTTAGTGATCTTCCAACTTAGTGTACACGTGGGTACTTCAATTGACTACACCAGCGGCCATGAGGAACACAAATTTAATCCATTCATTACCCAAGGCCCGGAAATCTGGGCTAAGGGTATTACAGTCGTCCGACGTGCGACCGTACGTACGACCTATTTATGGTCGATTAGCGCAGATGCAAATGAAGCTATTCCTACCAATAAACGAGAAGTGGTGTCATCACCAACCAAAACGAACGTGATGTCATCATAAGGCTCCACCTCTCTTTGCTTCATCGGGCGTCCCTACATGGTGTTTAGTCCTTTGCTTTACATAAGGGTTTAGCACATAGAAACGACGTCCAGTCTACATTTGCACGTGCATGTTTTCCCAACAACAACCA